>NC_081801.1:8080996-8268496 GCF_963082965.1 Carassius carassius
TAAGAGAGGCGAAGAAGAGCAGGACGGATAGGGTACGCACATACAGACACACACACTCTACTCGCTTACCCGTCATTCTCTCCTTAAATGGAGCTGAGAGCGCGGAAGCAGACTGACACCAATTTAAAATCTGCAGCGATCAAATGAGAAGAGGAATGGAGAAAGCACATGTGTGGGTGGATTTGTGTTTTCATAGCAGTGTATACGTGTGTCTATGTTTTCACACAGACATTCTTACAAGCGCATCTCTCTCCGAAAATGCCATATGATGGATTGAAATGCAGCAGAACCCCTGGGAAACAGACAAAGAGGTGCACAAACAGATAAAGTTATGAGTTTTATAGGAAGGTTCAAAGACAAACTACTACAGCACTGTCAAAACTTGTCTACGCCGACTTGGATCATGTATGTCAAGTCAATTTCCGAAAGATTACTCACCAAAAGCATTTTGCAACCGACGTTCCAGAAGATGCGACAAAATATGAGGCTCTTTTACATAACGAAAACTCGCTCACAACATAGTTACTTGTCATTTAGCAGACACACATTATCTAAACTGACTTACAGTACACTAATTGCATGGAACATCCCACTAGAGCAATTTAAGGTTGAAGACCTTGTTGAAAAAAAGACCTTGTTAAGGAGGACTTCAGCTCCAAATTCAGCTTAATTTATGGCTCCCTCCTACCTAAGATCAAATCAGCTATCATTGCATTCACAACCCAGATTCATAAACACTAGGCTGCTAGAATCATTATACATATGGAATACATACAAATGTTGCAAACATGTTATGCATATTTTATATAATGACATATATACGTACACACACTTATGTAACAAAATGTGTCAATTCTCTAGCATGTGTTTGTAAACAGGTTTTGTCCAATATGGCAGATGCATTGACATAACATGGTAATTCAGCAGTCATCTTTACTCAGTTCTCTACCCACATCCTGTTCACACATTCCTTGGAACATCTCACTAAACATCTCTATAAATAAACCTTTTAATAGATGCAATTGATTGGTTTTTGTCATGAACAGGAGAGGCATCTTATGGTTTGCTGGTGGAATAAACAATCAGTTGCACTCATTGTGTTCAGTAAATCGTGTGACTGTCAGAAGCATCATTAGGTTGTTCTGAATTAATGGGCACTGGTGAAGATGCTTATTGGGGGACTCGATTAGACTGGACCACACAGTCAAATTATAGCCCGATTATAGATTGGACAGGAAGTGTGTAGCAGAGGCTCAGAGCTGAGAGACGTACAGCTGTGCTTAATTGGTACCTGATGCAAACTGACTTTAGGCAATGAAGAAAAGGAAGGAAGTGTGAAAGAGACAAGGGAAAAGCAAGGAAGATAGAAAAGAGAGAGGTCTCCAAACTAGAGGAAAACAACAAAAAGAAGCCAGGGGGAAGAATGTGGGTGAGCATGATTCCTTTCTGATGTCTTCTGTTGTAGCTCCCCGCAATCGATTCTTCCAGTCTATTACTTTCCACTCACTCTCACTTTCTACATCCCCTTTACTCTTTCTCTTCATTTTTGGGTCTCTTGCTTTTCTTTTATAAAGATCACATTCAGTGTGGTTGTTTTGGGTGAAGTGTCTGAGAGGGAAAATAAAGCGCGAGAAGAGTGAGAAAAAGGGATGACACAAAGAAGAGGAGCAAATGCACCGCAAGACCATACAAATTCAATTAGATGTTTTGTGCAGATTCTCAACACATCTACAATGTCATTCTGAAAGTAACAAGTGCAATACTGCTCAAAGAGGTTGACAACTTTAATCTATGAATAAAGTGTGGAAGTTGATCCCAAAATGAAACTGGTCTTTGATTGTCCACAAAAAAACTCAAGCAGAAACTTGTACCTTATTGCTAGAAGATGCATGACAAATGAAAACAATGCTTTCTAAAATCATTTCAAAATATCTTTGAAAGTTCAAAAAAGCTTGACATCCTCCACATGGATAGAATCATAATCTGCAGCTTAAAAAAATCAGAGTCAGTGACCATCACATACTACACAGTTTTCTATTAAATGTCAGCTAAAATCTGCAGACTGGCTTTGACTTCAGTAAATTTGTCCAGAAAGTAAACTGGAGTAAAAATTTGGGCAAAATGTGTGTAGTATATTCCAGCCATAAGGCTAAGTTTATTACTTTAATTATAAAACCACTACATATACAGAAGACTCCTAACAGATAGTGGGGATTTTGATTCAGCATTTTTATTTTGTTCAGCAAAAAAGTTCTGACTCATTCATTGATTCGTTTGGAGACTCTTTCTGTGCATATGTTCGATATCAATACACCAGTATGCATTGGCCATTAAGTATGTCTTTGAGTATTATGAGCCACTAAATTACTGAAACAGCCCTCATTTAAAATATAAACATTTATTTTTAAAAGAAAACTTCAGTATCTTTTGTCAGTGGTATACAGGCATAAATGAAAGTCCATATTGCACTGTTCATTGCAAGATTTCACCTTTCCGCACCTTTTTTCACAAGAATTAAAGGTTCATTGTGTAATATTTACTGGCAGTCTAAAAGATCTAAAGATCTACTGACAGAAATGCAATATAATATACATGACTTTGTTTTCAAAGGTTGAAAAACCTTACTTAATGAACCGTTATGGTTTTATTACCTTAGATTGAGCAATTTCTATCTACATACACCACGGGTTCCCTGACATGGAAGTCACCATCATGTTTCTGTAGCAGCCCTAAACTGACAAACAGCTCTACAGAGCGCGTTTTGTAACTTTGTTGTTCTTGCGAATTAAACACTGACACAATTATGAACAAGTACATTAATATTTGCAATAACATCGATTTATTGAATAATTAAGTAAATATAATTCCTTAATTTATCTTTGTAAAGAAATCTCATTGCTCTTTGCTGTCTTTACCGACGACATCTTGAGCTGTGTCGGCCATCGTAGCTTCTCTAAAGAGAGGGATGAGCTGGAAACTGAGCCATTGGTTGCAATTCATACCTTACCATTAGAAGTTTTTGACTCTACTAAAACATAAAAATACCATAATATGTCAGCAGATATTTAAGAAACATGCTAAGTTAACATACTTGTTTAGCTGAAAAACAATGCTACAGTCAGTTATTCTCCTTTGAAAATGTACGTTCCGGGCCGGAATGTCCGGGGCCGAGTGAAATTGAAATTGAATTCGGACAGCAATACCTAGTTCAACCACTTGGTGTCAAGCCTACATACAGCACCTTTAAAAAAAAAATACTGTCTTGATTGAGCACCAGTGAGTGGTATACTGGTGTATTGATATATTATTCAATAGAAAATGTCAATATGTTTTGTCTTTCTGCACTATTTATTGCAAGATCTCACTTTGATTCCCTTTTTTCTGAAGAATATAGAAAATTGCTGTAGAACTGATTATAAATCCATTTACATAAAACTTCATTAAATTTTGAACTAAATTTTATATTCTTTTTCCATATGCATGCATGGAAGCATCCGTGATCATGAAAGGTTAAAACAACTGCCATCTCTGTCCGCATACAGAGAGATTGCAAGCATGACAGGTTTCAAACACATTTCAAACTTGAACAGGTCATCCAAGGTCACAGTGGCCGCAGGTGATGCAGGTGTGCTGTTTAGAAATTTAAAGAGTGAACTAACCACGAACGGCTCTTCCTGTATTCGGTTTCCTTTGAAGCGTGCTACTGATGAAACCCCCTCTCCCTCTTGCTTGCACACTAACTTAGACCTCTTACCAATCTGACAGCTGTGCAGAACAGAGTGAGCTACTACCGATGGCTATTTGACATGAAAGGCAACCTCATCACTCAGTAGTAAAAACTCTTATAAAATATGCATGATGAGCACTGCGGTGATACAGCCAGGTAGCCTGGGTACAAAAATCAAAGAGCAGACTGCTTGCATAGAGAGAGAGAGAGAGAAAGAGTTTTTTTATTAGATTGATTAGAGATTATTATCTTTACTACTACTATTAATAAATAAACATATTTATCAATTTTACATTGTAAATGTTTCATTAATTAGTATTTTTATTTAAAAAAAATATTTTAGCATTTTTTTAACCATATTAATTATTAAATAGGTTTTATAATATATGTGTGTGTATATATGTATATGTGTGTGTGTGTGTTAATGTTAAACTTCTGTTAAAAGACTTTTAACCTTGATAAAACACATCTAAGTATAGACAAGCAGTGTGACTTCCGAGCTTTCTGGCAATTTCCTTGGAGAACTTATATGAATAGATACAATACATCTGAAGCACACGAATAGCACACTTACTATACATATGAAGCATGATTAAGCAGCATTCAAGTTGTTTTTTGGATGGTGAGATTGCAATCACTTGTGTCATTCTCAAGCTGCACTACCTGATGTTACAGCAAGGGTGAGAGAGAGAGAGATGAGGAATTGTGGGTTATGATTAGTGTAATTGAGTGGCAGCTTTCTTTTCCTCTTCCATTGTCATCCTGTACCAATGATTTCTATCATTTCTGTTGCTGTGCATTTTTGTAAGTTAAAAAGATCGTTGCATTCCCAGAAAACAATCACATGCATGCTTAGTCAGGTTACACGGGGAACAAAGATTTTGATGATGGTTTCTTAGCATTAGCATGCACATTCCCAATTTCACTTCTGAATGATTAGTAATTTGCTCTCATTTGCATGTAAATCACAGAAAGGGATGGAATTATATGAGGGAGCCGAAGGAACAGCAATAGCTGGAAACAGCACATTTTCTTGACAAGAGAGACTCCAGCAGGCTGCGACTCACCTCTCTTTCACTAATTGGAAAATAAAAGACTGGGTTGACCTCGGGCGCATCGGCCACAGTGAGCTGCCCTGTCTCAGCGTCGTCATTTTCATTTGTTAAAGCCAGATTATCATACTGCAGCCATTCTGTGCCTCAGTGTGTGACCATGAAGGCTTTCGTTTTTATTCCCGCAGGTCACAAGTGAGTGAGAGAGAGCCAAAGTGTGTGGAGAAAGGGCAGGACAGAGGGGAAACATAAAGACAGAACAGAAAGTTTTAGAAAGTGGGATATTAAAGTATAATATGTGTGCAGAGAGAGACAGAAAAATGGGAGGACAGAAACTGAGACCTTCAGAAAAAAGAAAGACAGAAATTCTGAGTGTGTGACAGAAATTGTGAGTATCACCTGGAACAGTAAGCAACAGGAACAAGTATATATGTATATATATATGAATCACACTTTAGGTGTGCAGCATTCAGAGGAATTCTCTGCTCTGCAGGAAGTTGTGCTAATTGCTAACTGCTAAAGGTGCTAAAGATCAATGCATTAAGAAAGATTAAAATGTGGCACAAAAAGATGCAGTCATGCAAGAATCACCTGAGAGGGATGAGATGCTCAAAATGTGATGTGCAGAGACACATAAAGCATCTGAATGTATGTTTTTAACTTGAAATATCAGTTTCTGATGTTACACTGACTTCTAATAAGGTGAATAGCTTAGGTTCCTTTCCCATGGTCCCCTTCAAATGTCTTACATTTTTATTAAAATAAAAAACATGCTTTATTTATAATATTATTTAAATAAATGGCTGATATAAAAAGTGTACACTAAAATCTAAAATAAGTTATAATTATATAACAACATTGCAATGCGAAGTATGGAAACAGCTATTCATTTTGAGATTTACTAAAGATTACATTTGACGTTTAATGTTATTAAAAGTTATTATTATCTTTAAAGATTCCATTTAAAACTTTTGGGCATTAGATGATGGCAAAGGGAGTCTAACTGTAAAAACACGGGAAACATGAGAATGCACAATTTATTATGCAGTAGTCACCAATGTCAGTACATGTCAAAATTTGACCAATAAATAAAAAAAATAAAAATAAAATGGTACCAATATATCCATATTTTCTTAGTTTATGATCCATCCCACATCAGCTAGATTGTGCCCTGCCTAACTACCAACTCATTTAATCAGACTGAAAAAATAACACAATAGGATATTTCTTGATAGTCTGCCGAAAAATGTACTTCCAAACAAACATCTACAGAAGACATTGTGCTTCTGAGAAACATTTACAGTGCCACGGTGGGAGGCAACCTAAAATCTAATGCAGACTATATTTTAAACCCACACTGAAGTTAAAAAGGTTGTAAAGAAAATTAACTACTTTTCATTGAAAAACCATGTGCGAGAGAGGAAAATGTCTGTTTCTAGCTGGCTCTGCGTTGTGAGTGTTAGTGTTTTCCACAAAACACCTGGTTTGTGCAGCTCTCCGGTTCTTTTACAAGCAGTGAGTCACAGAAGCGTGAAGCAGCAGCAGATTTTTACACTGACACTGCTGACCATACATCAACATGCAGACGCAGCGAGCCTTTCACTGTTCACGGTGTGTGTGTGTGTGTGTGTGTGTGTAAGAGAGAGAGAGAATGAGAGAGACAGAGAGAGAGAGAGAGAAGGAGAGAGAAAATGAAAAATACATGCACATAAGTACGTGCCGGTCTCCTCCGCTGGTCACGGAACACAGAGCACATCTTATGAGTGGCCTCAAGAACATGTGTATGAAATGAGAAAGAAGATAGAACCATATTATATAGTGACACACTCATTATTTAAAGCAATGCTATAGTTTTAATGAAATTCAAATGTACAAGAGAATATGAGATCATTATGGTATAGCTGTGCTCATAAGTTAACATTTGACTGGCAGAATCTGCAGATATTTTGCATTATTTAGCATTGTGTTTTTACTCTGCTGGAGAATCACATAACTGAAATGTAAGCATATCCCACAAGATAACAGAAGAATTATCCTATATAAAAAGTTTGCATGCATAATTTGTTGCCTCATTTTGTGTATGTGTCTTAGTTGACCTGAGCAGCAAAGCTGGACCTCAACATAACTGTGCCAGTGTGGTTGAGAGCTCAAACATGCAGAGCACACTGGGAAAAACCAAAGAACTTACAGTACCTTCAGGCTTTCTCTCAAAACAGTGGGAAGATACACAGCACAAAGCTTGTGCACCAACATCACTTTCATTTTTTTTTTTATATGAAAAATACTTTGCAGATCCTTATGAGCATAACCATATATTTTTAGGGGTGTTTTAATATTTAACACAAGGATGAGAAATGTTTGACGGGAATTATCCAGCGATTCAGACTGACAAAACAAGCTTGCATAACCCAGCATCAATAAAGCAGCATCTAACTGCACAACCCAATCCCCAACCAGAAAACCTGCATTTAGCCAGCATACAAAATCTGTTACCGGCATAAACCTGTGTTTAACCAGCATAAAAAGTGTCTAACCAGCATAAACCTGCATTTATTATTCATAAACCAGGCTGTTCTGGCATGGAAATTAATTCTGCTCTAAACTGGTCTTGTCCATCATGAAGGCCCTTTCTGGAGCATTAACGTAATGGATATACTCCATGTTCGCCCACTGTAAGCTACAATATCGACAACTGTAACCAAAAAAGTTACTGATATATTCTATTCATCATTGTCACACCAGTTTCGCATTTTAAAGACAATAAGAAAATGACAAAAAGGACAATCTTATTCAACTGACTTGCTAGCTAATTTTGCTTGCTCATGTTGCCTGTCTCACAGTGATCAATTCTGCCCACGGGCCAATCAGAACACTGCTTGATGACAGCGCAGCCATCACAACCTCTGAGATTAAATTGCATTATATTTTATTACAGACAACCTCTTACATCTCTGTCATTGTTGCAATTGATTATTAAAACATGAAATATTCATATTTGGGAGCAGTATCGATTTACATCAAAGAGACGTGTCGGATCATTTTTCAAATACAATGACCAATAGCAGACATCTGTCACAGTGGGGTAATGAGGGGAGAATACATTAAACTAGTTTACATTTGTGTGATTATTGCATAGAGGTTGATTCATGTTATCCATCAAACAGTCATTACTCTGTGTGTGTGTGTGTGTGTGTGTGTGTGTGTGTGTGTGTGTGTGTGTGTGTGTGTGTGTGTGTGTGTGTGTGTGTGTGTGTGTGTGTGCATGCATGCATATTTGTGTGAGTGCCTGTTAATTTGTCATTGCTGCATTGCTAACTGTAAAAATACAAATCAGCAAGATTCTGTTTGGGTCAGAATGCTTTAAAGATTGGAGCCAAACTGTCCATTTTCTAAGGGCAAACGGGTCAATGGTGCTATCTTAGCCCCATATTTAAAAAGAAACATAGAATATATTGCTGTTATTATTATTATTAGTTGATGATGCAGGGCACATAAATATCCATAAAAACTTTCTATCATGTACAATTTTCATTTTATAGTTTTCACAAAATAAGAATTTTAAGAATTATATGTATCAGCTTTAATGCAATTATCAAAATAACAAAAGTATTTAAATGTCAAAAGAAATGTCAGAAGAATTAAAAATATACAATTTATCCTACAATTTGCAGAGTGGAAATATATGTTCCAAAGAATTTTACATAAACACATTTATTAATTTACTTTTAATTATTAACAAATAATCTCCTTTTCCCCCTTACAAAATCTATAATTTTCTGTCGCTGTTTGTATGTATTAAAACATCCTTAGACATAGCAGAGAAGAACTATATCATTTTTGTATTTTATTCTGTGTTTGGACATTAATTCTAACCTTTGTTATCAGGACTGTGCATATGATCCAGGGTGTTGTAGTAATCTTAAAAATAATTACATCTGATATCTTCTTTCCCCTAATTTATTGTTTCTATATTTATTCTATCTATATTTCTTATTTTTTCCTCCTTTCTCCTGAAAGACAGTTCAAGGTTTTTCCTATTTTTTTTTAAATAGGAAGACCACTACAGGAAGAGCAACTAGAGAGCACCTAGGAGAAAAGATTAAATGAGGATAGACCAGAACATTTGGAGCACGTGATCATTCAAGTCTGTGTGCATGCTGAAAGGGTAAAAAGAGTTAGGGCAGAGGAAGAGAAAGAAAAACCACTTATACTCAAGAGTTCATGGTTAATGGTGCGAGTTATGCCTTTGTGGTGAAACCCAGGGTGAGTGGAGGAAGGACAGCAATCTAGAAGGCTCTTCATTCAGCACTCTCTCAAAAGCATTCTATGGAGACACAAATGAAGAAACGGAGAGCAAGGCCACTCAGGGAAAGGAACTGTAGTGTGGGCACATGCCAGGAGAACAGAGTGACAATACTTTCAGAGCTCTCCAAATATCCATATGGCTAAATGAAATAGCAAGGCGAAGTAATGTTTTCGAGATTTGCTTTCACAGTGCATTTGCTATTTTGGTCCATCAACCTCCCACAACCAAGGAAGGTAATGGTGTTATTGCTATCAATCCAGGGTCCAAAATGATCAATGTTTTTATTATTCATATTTATTTTTATTTATTTAATTTAAATAATGGAAATTATTTAGCTGTTCCATCAATACCAGCAACAAGCAGCACAGGTCATTGTGACACCCTAGATGAGTCTGTTTCTGTCTCACAGTAAAACTACAGACCTACAAAAAGAAGATACATTGCTATTTTGCTCCTCATATTTTTGTTTTTGTTCATATTTTGGCTTAATGTGAGGAATATTCCACATACAGTATGTGTCACCACATGGAGTCCTGAAGGAAAAACACTTCAGGCATCCGAGATAAACATCAGATGGAAAATGTTCAGCTGGAGTATAAGCTGTTACAAGACACAAGATGTAGCAGTCAATTAGGTTTTCTACTGTATATAGTGTATGATTTGAATCGTTCATATCGCTTATGTTAATGCAGACCAAACTGGCAATTTGATCAACCAAGTTTACTCATATCTGGCACTTAGTGAGGGTTCATTTTAGACCCTGTACTGTATGTACCCAAAACGTCTGGCTAAAGGATCTGCATTTAGATACATCTGCACTGTCTGACAAAATAGAGTGTGAGATGAACATCACCAAAACTACAACATCTTAATTCCACCCCCAAGAAAATGATGCAAACGAACACAAAAATTTCCAAACTCAGCCTTCCCCCAAGATCTACCCCTTGTGCCCTCTTGTTATTGAAAATGCATGCTGTTATGAAGATCCTTCCTCCTTTTGATATATTTATGAGTGCCTGAAAGATTAAATGTGACCTTTGTTGAGTTTAGCGGTGAATGCTGCAAATACAGATTATACAGCAAATCACCAACCTCCAAGGGAAATTACACTCATATGCACAGCAAAAAAAGTTTTTAATCCTTTACTGAAAAGCACGAGCTTCTGGGAAAGTGCTGGCATTCCATGTTAGAGCTATGACAAATGACAAGAGCACTCTATCATCCTAACAAGCATCTTCTGATCCAGACCTGCTCCTGGTCCCTGAGGATGAACAAACCTGGTCCTCTCCACTCTCATAAATACTCTCCACCATCCAGGCTCGTGACAAGTTTTCACAACATGGACAGGCTCCAAACATTTCTCTAGGGACATCACTGATGCATTCTGGGAAATGTATGCCTTGTGCTTACAGTACGAGATACTTGTGGATACCACAATGCACCAATGTTAACAGACATCCTGTGAGTAATATTCTATTAATGGACATACTTACAGCATATTGAGTGGTGTGGTTGATGCACAAACACACACAAAAAAAGTCTCACGTTGCAGATTCACAACACCGTTTTCCTTCATATGTGCGTAGATGTCAAAAAGCATACTGTGAGAGTTGCTCTAATGATACCGAACGATAAATTAAACATTGCTTATGTTCAGATGGAAGGCACTGCCTTTATTCATAACTCATGCCATCAGAGAACCTCTCTGGAGACTTCAAAAGCTACTCAAACTCATTATCATGTGCACCTCCATCACTGAATCGGGCACAGTTACATCTCCATCTACTACTGCCCCGGGCTACATTTCCGTTCTGTGTCTCACATCAACTTTATGAAAAAAAAACCTACAACACATTAAAGGAAAATGTCATTTAACGCTCTGACCACAGGCAATGTGGCAAACGCTGTAATAGTTTGGGTTTGTTTATGGTTTTCAATAACAGCTTCTTTCTGACAGGTGCAGAGCATTTAGGAGCATGGATGTGAAACAATAGATGATGTCAACGCTTGGAGCGGTGTAAGTGAACATGACAGATGATTGGATATTTTAATGACATGGTTTCATTTGCATATTAATGAAAACTCCCAATGAACCAACAAAGCGAATGGATATATCTTATGCAATACCCTCTTAATGCTGGTAAGAAGAACTCATTAATTATGAATGTTCGGCTGGTTTGAGCTGATTTCCATAGTTTAAGGAAAGAAGGAGGATCAAATCCTGAGGGTTATTTTGCTAATAGACTTGCAAATAGTTTATCATAAGTGATGATAGAATCAGGAGGCCAGATGTCACGCAGCAACATAAGAGGACTTTTTAACACACAGTGAAGAAGAGCATTCTGTGTCAATCAATTCATATTTGATGCAGATTCATAATTAAGACTGAACTTTAGGGTTTAACACTTTAAATGCCCCTTATCTTATCACACACAAGCTACAGAATCATAATTTCATAGAAATAAACCCCAAGAGAAAACAGCTAAGACTATCTCTTAGCCAGCCTCTATGAACAGATACACAAAACAGATCTAAAAAGTGGCCCTTAAGGATGCCTCAGGTAATAACAGCACTCCTGACTGATAACAAGACCATCAACCTCAAATTGCCCCCTCCACAGCATCAGGTTTCTTTTTAAATACTTTGCTTTAAATTGCAGACACCACACGTGGTAGGAATATGATAGACGGAAGGGCAAATAAACATTGGCAATTAACAAAATGCTAATTGGACACTTGTTTATAAACATCCAATTAATCTATCTTGGTTGAACATCTTAATGATAGTTATTGTATTTAGAGTCTGTGCCCTGTCCACCTCTTTAGCATCAATGAATCTTAACATAAGATAATTGCTGCCTTGCTTCTGTTTTCGCTTCAGAACACATGCAACGCTCACATGTGGATAAAAGCACCGAGCAGCATTTATCATTTAAAAAGGAAATCTATGGATAGGACACCAACAGTTGATTTTCAGACACACTTTCCATTACATTGTTTATTGTTCTTAAAAACAATCCTGTTAAATATAAAGCATGGGAAAAAATGGCAGCTGTTGCCAGAATCTCATTTTTATTATATATTTTACAGTCTGTAACTGTGTGTGTGTCTTTAGTGATAGTATACCAAACTTCAACAACTCAAATCTGCTTTGTAACTTAAAATGTTCTGTCAACCATAAAATTAATACAAAATAATACAAGAGCTGAAATAAGAAGCATGATGAATAAATTTCCATGAACCACACCGTGTTACTCATAAAGCAACACATGACACTAAAATAATGCAATAACAATGAATTAAACGACATAAAATGTAAAAAACTCCCATGATAACCAATCACAAAATAAATAAATAAATACTATTGCAATAAAATATAATGCTTATATCGTAAAGTGACCTTTTACTTCGAAACCTAATACTTTACAGTAAAAGTCCATTTAAACTACCGCGTAAGAACGCACTTAATTCACAAGTATTGCCTACTTTATGAAGCTGCTTGTAATTTAAGCAATAATATTTATTTTTAAAAACATGTAGATTGTAATTTAAAGTGTAAAGCGATTTTCAATAAAGAGCACGACGGCGGAAGAACAAGCGTGCAGAATGAGATGGAAAGACGCCTTTCATGCCTGTTGCGCTGCGCATCTAATGGTATGCACGCTTGGCATTCTCACTCCAATAAACACAAGCTTCATGCAAACTGAATTGATGACAAGGTATCCAGTAGAGACTGTTGATATAATTTCATGTTTTTGCAGACATTTACAGAATGCGTCGCGCGCAAATGTTTTTTGTGCAATGGCACTCGCTTCTGTTTACAGTCGCTTCTGCCTATTCAAGCGTTTGGGACAGTGACGGGATTGATTACTTTTACATGCGAGAAGGTAGTTTTACGAGAATTACCATCTAATACACGTTTCATCGAAAGCCTTATTGATACTGGAACAGTCGTGCCTTGCAATGAAAAAAAAACTAATAGCTAAATTATCATTTCTGAGCATCGCTTATTGCATTCATTCATACAACGAAGATTCAGAGTCCACGAACTCTTCAAGACAGCTAAATGTGGGGGTAGAGTATATCGTTATTGTTTTTTTCGTAAACAGTTAAGCTCTCTTACCTCTTGCCATCGCATAGGGCAGCAGGAGAACCAGGACCGCGAGGAAGCCAAAGCAGGAGTATCGTCCTTTTTTCCCAAAGCGTCCCATCGTCGCTGCGCTTCTGTCCTGCGTCCCCAACTAAACCGGGGAACCGCTCGCGTGTGCCGCTCTCATGCATGTGCCGTGCGTTCCCGTGGCTTCAGTAACAGGTCCCTTCCGTAGCGATAAACCCAAAGTTGTGTGTGTATCACTCTTATCCGCGCGCTGAGTGAGTGTCTCTCGCATCCGAGAGACTGGAATAATGAAGCCGGTGTGCGCTGGCCAATAGCGGAGGGTGATTGAGGGCGGAGGGAGCGCAGCGGCTGTCCTTCACCCTGCTGCTCGGATGCGCTGCGAAGTGACCAGATGTGCTTGAGTAAGAGATGATACATGAGCATACATGTCTGATGTCGGCTAAACTCGAGATGACATATGAACAGCTGGTTGTCATCACAGATCGTGGCGGGCTCCTGGGGGCCACTGGGATAAGAGCAACGCTGTGCACACACCGGAGCAGAGGCAGTGGCATCTCTCGTGCGAAACGGCGGTTTAATTCAGCAAGAGTGCTGTCGTACATATAAACAAGTAATTGGTGTAGAGTAATTTACATTTCAGACACTAATTCGCCAGTATGTAGGCTATGTTTTGTCTCCACATTTGAAAAATGTTTCAAATAAGCCAAACGTGTGGAAGAATGGGTGTTTAAGCAATAGGCTATCACATGAGCGATAGTAGCTAATGTTGCAAATAAGTCTATAAACAAGTAATTGATATCGAGTGATTTTCATTTCATATCATAATTAGCCAGTCTGTATAGCCTATTTTGTCTTCACCGCAAATAAATAAAGTAATTAATTAATTAAAATAAATAAATAAAAGTTTCAAATAAATCGAACCGTCTAGATGAGTGTGTCGTACAGAATAAAGCCGGTGTGGAATCACGTTTGAGTGGAACAGACTCATAGAGTTCTGCAATCCATGGACTCCATGTTATCCAATCCAAGTCTTCCATCTCACTTCCTGCACGCTACTGAGAGAAACCCACTACAAGCGATAGGCCTAAGAAAGATAAACCATTTGCTCTTAGATTTGTGGTGTCTTATTAAAAATAAATAATAATACATGTTTTCTTAATATGGTAGTTATTGAAAGACTATTACAGTTTGAGGTAACTTTGTATTTTACTGTGTATATAATTAACTAAACTGCAATGACATTAAATATATTTATATAAATAATGGTAATTAAAGCTTGTTATCACACATCTTTTGGTTGTTTTTATTACTAAAGGTTATAATTGAAAATTCAAGAATAGGTGGACCATATGTAAAAGCCTAAATAACTGAAAACATAGTAACTGACCTATATATATAACGATGTGTAAATGTTCATTGAAATTTGTTACCTTTAATAGTACTGTAGTCTTTAATTCAATGACTAACATAAAGAAAAACATACATAAGTATCTCCAATATGAAACTCTATAAGCGTAATGGCAGATGTCCCTGCATGAACCATAATCTCTGAGGATTTTCTTTCCAGTGATAATTTAGTATGTTCAGATTTGATTTCGACCTGGTCACATTTTCATTTATAATTATTTTGACCAAATATAAATTTGGCATTTAATTATAAGAGTGCAGCTGATCCTCTCTTCTAAACTGGCTGGACTTCTTTTCCCAATGGAAATCCTGCAATCACTTAGAGGACTGGACTGTGATAGCTGTCAAAAATCTTTAACAGCTCGATTCAACCAACACAGGACAGAGATCTGAAAACTCATAGTGTCATTTTTGTCAGCCATTTCAGAAGATTAACACCATATTTCAGTGGCGCAATATCAAAAAGTATCAGCCTTTCTTGTAACAAGACTGGAATAGATGGTTCGAATCCAATAATTGTGCTGATTAAACATGACTCCCTACAGCAATGAATTAAGGGCATGATATTCATAGTGCTGTAGACTAGAGGGCCTAGATGGGACTCCGAATTGAGATTACAGTACATCTGGGAGAGCCGACTAAAAGAAAAAGACCAACACCACCTCACTGCTGCACTTCACAGTGAAGGCTTTTCCCATCCTGTCACACATTCTCACACACACTGCTAGCTCCTCTAATAGCATTCACCAAGAAAAAAGCATCAACACAATAGACCTAAAGCCCTTGTTAATATGTAATTTGTCCTGCTGTGTCCTGATTAATCTGTGCGCATGTGTGTGCTTGTGTGTTTGACCTTGCTTGATGGGGTTAAATGTTTAACAGGCTTTGCGCAATAGACATGATGATGCTTTAAATATTTCAGAGCTCTATAAAAGCGACATCATGGCCTCTTTCCCTCAGGACAAGCGACAAAAGTCACAGTTGTCCTTTTAATAGGCAGTGTCTACAGAGGGGGGAATGAGACTGAATATTTGTATGGTCCATTAGCTGTCCTCTAAAAAACAGATAAAAGCAAACATCAAGAGCAGGCACTCACTTTATTATGGGCCATCTAGTGTTGCTATGGTTTTGTGATTTATCTTCAGGGGTCAAATGGGACCGGAATGGCATTCTAGCCTATTTGATAAAAAAAAAGTAAAAAAAAAAATAATAATAATTATATATATTTATGAAGAGTTTTGTTCAAAAACGCAATAAATCCATTTTTATTAATTTGAGAAAAAAATTTGTTTTCTTTACCATGAAATTGGCAAGATGAAAAACATTATTTTCTGTTTCAAACTTTCACATAGAATCGTTAGGTATCGTCCCAACAACATAAAAAAAAATCCAGATTTTGATTTTCAAAGATTCATTATAACATTTTATTATTTTTTTCCCAAAATGCAATAAATCCATTGAATCAATATGAAAGTTATTTTTCATAGTGAAACTGATGAAAATACACAACATACTGTAGTAAGTTGATCCACATACTGTATGACAGGCTCTGAACTTGGTCAATACTAATCTTATATACAGGCACTGGACTAAAAATACATTCATCAGTCATCGCTTCCAAAATGAATTCAATGGGCAAATGAGCATGTCAATCAAGAGATTTATCGTGCAGCCCTTGTTTGTTGATCACAAAGTACAAAGTAGATGAGGAAAACTAGGATGCCGGGTGTATTTAGTGTGCCGCCATTACTCTCTAGAGTGTGTGGAATGGTGCGCTGTGAGTGGTTGAGAGGATATATCGCATTCTGCAAAAAAGGGAGACTGGCGTTTGTTGCGGTTTGGAAAAAAAGGGAGAAAACATGACCAAAATGTAAATAAAATAATAATGCTAAATGCAATTAATAATAATAATAATAATAACAAAAATAATAAACTTTTACAAGTAGTTTGACAATCCGTTTCCTGTATACTCCAGTCCACTTTTGTTTGATTCACACATCTGGTCTCCATTTAGTCACTATACCTGCACAAAGAAAATAAATAATAATAAATAAATAAATCAATATTAAAAATAATACATTTAATTCCAAATCATTACACTTCCCTCAGTGACGAACCCTGAAAGATGCAGCATGTTCACCTAGACTATGCAGAATCATTCCCTGGACCAGGGTTCTCAAAACTAGGGTCTGCAGAGGTAAAGCAGTGTTTTGGGGGTCTGTAGGGAAAAACCAAAATGTATTTTAAAATATGTAAAATACATTAAAAAAATGAAAGTCAGTTATTAAAATAAAGAAAACACATCTTCCAAGACAACACAAATTGGAACCAAATTCACCTGTCCCTGATATGCATCCAAAGATTTGCAGTAGAAATTTGGTTTGTTTTATTAAAAGTTATATTTTGAAAGCACTCATGCTGCTACTACAATCTATCTTTTGTTTTAACTTTCAACTCTTTGAGTCTTGTCTCATTCTTTCACTCATTATCACCAGGAGTTCATTGTGGTGGGCCACATGCTGTTACAGTAATTGGCATGGGGGAGCACATTTGTTAATGTCTTCCGTCAGCCCATATAAAATATGCACATGCAATTGCAAAGATGCGTCTGGACTAGTAAGAGAAAGAAAAATCACTTTATACACACAGTGTGACCCCAGAAAGTGGTTTGAAAGTCAGTGACACAGGCATGTCATAACTGTTTAGCTCTCCTTAATGCATGCACCCCATCGAGATAAATGTCGGCTTCTTCCCACAGATGTGGGGAAAATCCGTAAAGGGCCTAAATAGAGTGAAAGCACAAGAGTGAGTGTTGCCGAGGTCTACCATTGAGAAAATAATAAATAAATAAATAAAATAAGAAAAGCCAGGAGGTGATCGATTCTAATCGACTTAACATATCATCTTTATAGCACATGATATGATAACTGCTTGAGTCATACTGTATGACACACATTAAATTACCACTAGAGGAGAAAATCTAAAACAGCCATTTTTTTCTTGAGTCTGCTGCTTTCCCTAAAAGCAATGTGCAGAAATGATCTTTGGTAAATTTTATTTATAATAGTGTTATAAATTCCTTTCAATCCACTTTTGTTTGTACAGAGACAGGTGGCAAATTCCTGGAGTTTTAAAACATTGCGATTTTAAAACCTAACCATCTTACCATACTTTAACATCATATATCATCATATACTGCCATCAGAAAAACTTTAGAGAATAATCATGTTCTTTTAGTTTCTTGGAGTGGCCTCTGTTCTTATCTATACATCATGCATTGTTTATTACAGTCACATTCGTTTTTATAGATTCAGTTGACTGGTTTTGGAGAAGATGACATCTAACAGCTGAGACGTCAGACTAATGAATGATTTGAAACAGTTTCTTTGATTTTTCACCACTCTAAATATGTCTGTAGAGGTCGGGATGTTTTCTTGTTTTCAGTTCTTGTTTTTCCTCCCCTATTTACTGACACAAATCTTGGACTCTGAGTTAGTCTGAAAGCACTGGTCAAAGGCTATTCCTTTGAATGTTGTTATATCGCTTTTTTTTCTTCTGTCTTTCCTCTAGGATGTGTTCTAACCAAGGTGTTTGGACGTACTGCAATTAGGGTCCTGTCCCCAGGTAATGTAAACCTTTGATAATTCATTCTGTGCCTTGTGATAGGCCATGTGCCTCAGGCCTTGTGCTCTAATTAAAGAAAAACTACATTTGCATTTGCTTGCCTTTTATGTGCATTTGGGAGGTTAGCACTAAAGTAGTTAAATATGAAGATTTGAATGATTTAAATTTGGTCTGCATTCTATCAGCTTAAAACCAAATTCCAAGAACAAAAGAAAGTTTTCCTTGTCTGAAGTTTTCAATACTTTCCCCCCTTCTCCTACTCTCAAATCTCTGTGCATTACTCCTTTTGAATTTAGATTGATAATTTACAGTAGGTCTGTGTAAAATTAACACCCTGTTGCATTAGCAAGAGAGTTTGCATCGAAACTCCAAATTTGCACTGAACTGATTCTGTTGCTATAGAAAGAAACAAAACAGGCTTTAATTATTTCCTCAGGTATTCAGATGGATATGAATATTCATGCTGTGTGTCATTGATCACATAGGACTTAATTCAAACTTGTCAAACAACAGAAAGATGCAAAGCAATCCTCATAAACCTTTTAAAAGCAGCACATAAAACCTGAACTGATGTGAACATCTCAACTGAAATAGATCGAGGGCATATATTGTATAACTGTCAATGAGGCTCATATAAATATTTCTATTTATATTTAAATACTATACTGATAAAAACTGAACTTATGAGTGAATTGATTCATCTTTATCTGATACTCTTGTTCAAAGACCTGAACAAATGACTGAATAAGATAAGGGTTACATTACTGCCTTCAAAGACACACAGTAAAACCTAATTAGTTAAATTATAACTTATGAATTATAGAAATATATGCCCCCCCCCCCCATTAAAAAAAAGTAATCATTAAACCATTTATAAAATTAAAAGGACTGTTCATGTAAAAAAGAAAATTTTCTCATGATGTTCAAGAGGTATTATTTTCTTCTTTCTGTTGTTTTGCTTTTTTTTCTTTTTTTTTTTTTTTTTTTAGAAATGTGGTGAAATGCATGTTAGATCTGCAAAAACAATTAATGAGATTTGATGCTATGGCAGAGGGAAATTAGCAAAGCTCCAGAAACACTGACTATAGAGCAAACAAATCAGGTTTAAGGGTGAATAAATGACTATTTGTATTATTGTGCTAAATATTTTTTTTAAATAGTTTTAAAATGCAAATAACCATAGATTAGCTAATTAACATAGGCTTAAAAGAAAATGCTACATATATGTCATGTTATTGATGTCAAGGGCTGTGCATCCAAACATGACTTATTTTTTGGTGCAATTTACCTGAAACTTAGAAGCTAGCCAGAAATTGAACCAGCCAGATGTCACCATCAACAAATCAAAAACATAAACAATCCAAAATTCTATTTAATTCATTAAAATGCACTGTCACCTTGATGTTAAAATCTGAAGCAAAACCAACCGAGAGCCACAGATTTAGAGGACTCTGCAAAAATGAGAAAGAAAAAGTTCACCGTGAACCCAGACCTCTGTATTCCCTCAGGCCTTCTGTACAGCTATTCGAGTGTGCAGAAAACACTTGTCCTTCTGCTCTTTTAATCATTTCATTGAGAGGAAATATCTAAAATTACTCAGATTGACACACTTAAAGTGTTCGCTGCAGACTAGCTGTCCTCCTTTTTCCCCCTTTCTGATGAGCACACAATGTCCACCATATTCCAATTAAGCACTGAAGGAGATCATGTTCTTGCTCTCCTCTGAGGCTGAGAGACAGGGAGCAAGGTTAGTTAGAGATGGGGGGAAGGGGTCCTGAAGTATGCAGTCTTTCAAAATGACAAATGTAAGTTTTTAAACCTTGTTTTACGAGGTTTTTACATTTGAGCGGTAAAAAGTGATGTCACAGAAACAGGGCTTGATTGTGTACTAATGTGGCCAGTTTCCTGGAATCTCCAAAATTTCAGATTAGATTGAGTTCATTTTGCAAAATACAATTCAAGTTTTCAAACTATGAGAGGACAAATTCAATGAAGATTTGTGTTAGCTTACCAAATATTGTTTCCCAATTATTCAAAATCAATCTTTAAACTGGGGTGGATACAGAGGAAATCATCCATGTAAATAAATGTGATTAATGATATATTAATAAGCCCAGAAATAACTATCCCACAAAAAAATATTGTGTAAAAGAGCATATTTTTGATTATACGGCATGCTTTCTATCAGTAACTTTGACTCAAGCAACATCTTGAATCATAATGTTCACAGTGCAATTTGGAACTGTTTTATCTGCGGAGGATACATGAGACAGTGCCTTAGATTTTGGCCAAAACATGGTTAAAGGAAGCACACTGTTTTACACAATTTTACTTCCTCTTCCTCTTTCATTTTCTTACTCTGGTCTGTCTTGTTTTCTTTCTTCATTCCCTTCATTTGTTCCATTCCTTCATGACCGGGGAAAAACATTTTAGAATGTGAACCGGAGTTAAATTGGCCGCTCATATAAACTCCTCCACCAGGATTCAGAGAGGTCCACAGAGAGCTGAGGAAGAGAGAGGACCGAGAACATGAAGATGACTGGAGGCCTTGGACTAGGCTTGTTTCCCTGTTTGTCTCCCTCAGGACCGAACCCTGAATAAGACCTATTAGAGGGATGGATATATCTGCACCAAACTGAGGTGGACTCAATAACCTGCTTCTCCAGCGCTGTGAGCACTATTGCTTTGCTTTCATCAGTCACATACCACAAAAACAAAGAAAAACCAAAAAGAAAAGACACTTAAACAGTGAAGTCAAGAAAAGCATAACTAACCAATAAACACTGTGGTGGTCTCATTTAAACTTTTCTAAGAATAAGGTCTTCAGCACCTGAAGAAAACCATCTATTAGCATTCCCTTTCCTTTCAGTGGCAGTTGCCCAGCTAAATTATCAGCTCCATTTCACACTTTGAAGAAATCCAAAAAGAAACTGGTAATATAATGCAATAAAATGTTAATGTAATAAAACGTGATAAAAAAGGTTTACCTTTAGTAACATACAGTATATTAACCCGCTAATTTAATCACTGCCTATTACTTAAATTAATCTAATGTATATGAATGTCAGATAATCTACAATTGGTCTTGTCCACTTTGGAAATAATATTTCACTGTTAAAATTCCCTCAAGAAATCATTCCCTTTCTCGCCACAACATAATTAATTTTAGCATATAAAACAACCACCATCATTGACATTTGTCTTTTTATGATATTTTGATTGCTATAAATCATATGCTAAAGCCAAATATAAACACCAGAGGGTGAGAATTGATAGGTAGGGAAATGTCTTTTGAATTGAATTGAATTGAATTGTGGGACATGTCTCGTTAACGCTGGCCCACGGCTAGAGAAAAAGACATCAGTGTCACCATGCTGTGACATCTCAACACAAACAATCACAACTCCCCTCGTCCACATCGATCATCTGAGCGCCTCATAATTTAAAAGAGAGAGAGAAAAAGAGAGAGTGAAAGATAGACAAAGACAATGAAGATACAAAAAACACTATGCTTGTCATTTATTAAATATTGTTTGTCTTTCCAACTGCATTTTTTTCTTCTTCTTCTTCTTCTCTTCTTCTTCTTCTTTTTTGATTGCTTTCTTCCATTGTGAGTTGCTGATTTCATGTATCCAGTGCAGGCTATATTCAAACTATATTTGTCTCATCCCACTACTCCCACACCATCCCACCTGTGTCTAATTATGCCGTCTTAGACAGAGTCAGTACTACGCCAAACTCATGATTTACAATAAGTCATTTAAGCATCACAAAAAAGAAGGGATAAAATAAGCAGTTTGAAATCACCTGAGAAAATGAAAACGCATTTATAGCAGAGACCAGGGAGTAACACATTCTACTTCCATCTAGAACATTTTTAATGTTAAACATGTATAAAATAGATATGGGAATTTATATAAAAGCAGTTTTGAAAACTACAATGCATCCCTAAACTCTAAATTAACATCAAATTAACATAAATTAAAAAAGAGTGCAAATTACTGTATCTGGTTTATGAAAACTTACTTTTCAATTTTGATATGAGACACAGTATAGAAAAAAAATAATAATTCAAAATGAAAATAAGAACGTAATGATTGGAAAAATCATAATGTGCAAATACTCTCAACAGCAGATGAAGAAATGGAAGTCCTGCCTTTGAATTTAAAAAGCCAATCATATTTTTTATAATTTATTTAATTTAAAATAATAATAAACTAGGAAAGTGAAGTTGATCTCAACATGAAAGTAAAAATAATATCTGGTCTTGGTTAAAATAAAACATACTGTATGCACGCTCCTCTTTATAAACTTGTATTCATTTAATACACTAAGGCAGGATGCATTATTCATTTATAGATAGAGCTTCATATTGATTCTATTTTTTGCCGTGCAGTTTGAGCTAGCATTATATGTCTGGAGTTGACATTGAGTCTATAACCGCTATTCATTTGCTTTTCTGCTCCAGCTCTTTTGACTTCATTAAAAAGCACTAACCAGACCGCTGTGCCACCACCAATGTCCTTAGTAAAGATTGCAATAAAAATGTACACCAGCCCTGAAATTAATCCTTTATGAATAAAGCAGTAGGAATCAAATGAGTCACCTAAAGCAGAGGCAAACAGTGCAAACTCGGTACTGCAGATGTTGAAGATACACTAGAGAGGATACAAAATCGTAAAGCCCCGAACTGAAATAAAGATATGGACACAGGTTAAGATTAGAAAGGTTTCTGGAGCTGTGCTGATAAAATCCTCTTTGTCTGTTGTCCTCTAATACATGTGAAGTTGTATACATGAAAGTACAAGGTAAGACAGAAGGAAAGGCCAAATCCATTATATTGAGGCAGTGACGCGCTTACACGCATACACAGGCCTTGGTGGGTTATCTCTGACCGTTGTGTCCTTGTAAACACAAAGCAATTATGCTGAAGACACTATAGAAACATTTAAGCAATGATTCAATCCTCCCTCTCTCCCACTCTGAGGAAGAGGGACCAGCTCAGAGATAGGGAATGTTATGACAGACTAAATCCAATAATGAGTCAGAAATAGTAACTGGACATTTAAAGGCCTTTAACTGAAAGTTATCCAAGAGGAGCAATAGAAGAAAAGGAGAGGAAAATGTGTTGCAGGTTAGTGTCTATTTAGCATTTAAGCACCTACATATATGATGTATTTACATCAGCAAACCATTTTTGTCTGCTAAAAATATAAGTGTTTGCTGAAAGCTATTAAAAAAAAATATTCAATTCAGATAAATTAACTGTAGTATACATTAGAGCAGTGATCCTTAAATCTGGCTCGTGAGATCCACTTTACTGCAGAGTTTAGCTCTAACCCTAATCAAACACATTCATTGTTGATTGGATGGAAGCATATCTGAATGTGAGCTATCAGTCGATTGTAAGTAAGGGGCATAGATTATGCAGACTAATCACCTGGAGAAGTCCAGTATGTGTCACCAGAGAGAAATCTGCTGTTTGACAAGATGTTTAAATAAAAAAAATTGAGGCATTAAATTATTATTATTAGTAGTAGTAGTAGTAGTAGTATTTTAACAAATGTACACATTGATGGTTCTTCATAATAAGATAAATAATATTCGTTTAGAAAAAAGGGATGAATTTAGGATGAATTGGGATCATTTAGGCTTGACTAAGTCAAGTTTTTTTGAATACCTAATAGAGGTGACATGTACGTAGGAAACCCATGTCAGGTTTGCATGTGGTTTCATCTTCTGTACAAAAGTACTCATATAAAGTGCTATATATACTTATTTTTGATAACAGATCATTTTGACAGCTCTTCTGTGTGTTTCTGCACTGAACTAAGAGCCTTGCTTGTCAAATCTATGTTTGCTATTTTCAAAGGTAAGGTTTAAAATGCATTAAACACCCCAGAGCATTACAAAGCTTTCAACTTCTCCCTGTGTCTTCCCTTAGATTGATGTACATGCCGGTATTTCTCAAAAAATGAATAAATAAATAAATAAATAAATAAAAGAAATCTGCATTAATTCGCAGGCTTACTTGACCAATGAATTGCCTTGTTAGTTTGTCTTCGCTGCATGTGGATTTGTTGAAAGGATAGCAGAACATTGCAAAGTGCAGATTATTTGTGCTGGAAAGAGTGTCCACCCCATGCTAAGACTTATTCATTTTTCATGACACAAAATCCAAAAGGAGTGGCAAAATAATACATTGTCAAAAATCTTGTAAATATAACAGAAAAACAGAAGTAGAGCATTTTCAATTGCTGAATATCTCAAAGTTCAGGAAGTTCCGTTATATAAATTATTCTCACTTATGGGGTTTGTGCATTCACTCCCTCACTCCCTCCCTCCCTCACTCACTCACTCACACACACTCACACTCACACACACACACACACACACACACACACACACACACACACACACACACACACACACACTTTCTATTGTCTTACAGGATGAATATGTGGACCATGTAATCTTTCTTGAAGCCTCTCTGTTCTGCCTGTATGGTATAAGGCACAGGTTACTTTTTTTTCTTAACAGGTGATCTTCCTTTGAAGTCAAGTGAGGTTGATTCCCTTCCAGCTGTTGTGATTTCCAAGATTTAACTTTTTGCATTTCTACTGGAACCTGAAAGCAAATAACATTTATCTGAATGCAAAATAACAGCATTCTCATTCATCAGTGGAATATTTTGTATAAAGTAACACTATCAGAGCTCATTCCTAGCCCTGTCTGACATGTGAAGTATGTGGCTCTCCATTTAAGAAGCACGGGAAAAGCTCTTAACACCCAGCCTCAAACAATGGCATATACAACACTTCATTTGTGTAAACCACACAGCAGCAGCTCAGAAACATCCCCAGTGAAATTACTCAATCTGTTGCTTGATTTGAATATTTACCTTCAGAGGTTTTCCCAGGGAGGTCTACAATACCTGAAGAGGTTCTAAATTCATCTCAATGACACCTTTTCAGCTGATGTAGGACTGTAAATTGCATTAAAAAAGATTATAAATAAAAGAGTGCAGAGACCAGAATACCATAAGCAAGACTTACCACATAACCACAAGAACATTTACAGACTAAATGAGAAGCAAGAAAGAACAATGAAAAGGACTGTTGAGAACAATCCAGAAAAATAGAGCGCAGCTGGAAGAAAAAAAAAACAGAGGTGTTTGATATTGCATGAAGGGAAAGTAATTCCTCCTACAGAACAGCCTTAAAAACTGCTAGATCTGCTGACTTTTCATCTCTTTTAGAAGAAAACAAGCACAATCCCAGGTATTTATTCAGTACAAGGGCTACAATAATGAAAAATAAAGCATCAATAGGCACAGCACAGCAGTAATGATTTTATTAACTTCTTTATTTCCAAGATCAATGCTATTAAAGATAAAATTATAACCGTGCAGCCGTCAGCTACAGTATCTCATCAGTATCGTGTGCACTATAGTTCCACTCATTCATTGTAATAGGAGAGGAAGAATTGTATAAACTTGTTAAATCATCTAAACTAGCAACATGTAAGACCCCAGACGTCATAGATCCTTTCCTGGATATTATTAATTCATCATTGCCATTAGAATATGTCCTAAAAACTTTTTTTAAAACTGCTTGTTATTAAGCCCCTCATAAAAAATAAATAAATAAATAAAAAAACTTGAGCCCACAGTAGAAAATTTCTTAATTACATACCTATCTCAAATCTCCCTTTTTTGTAAAAGATACTAGAAAAGGCAGTTTTCTCACAACTATGTTGCTTCTTAGAGAAAAATGGTATTTGTGAGGATTTCCAGTCAAGATTTAGACCGTATCATAGTACTGAGACTGCTCACATCAGAGTTACAAATCATCCAATCATAGTTGTATCGCTCTGTTAGTGCTACTGGATCTCAACTCCTATGCTCTCAATGTCAAATGCACAAATGTTAATTCATGTATTCATGACCTCATTGTTAGATTATCATAATGTTTTATTGGGTGGTTGCTCTGCATGCTTAATAAACAAACTCCAGCTGGTCCAAAATGCAGCAGCTAGAGTTCTTACTAGAACCAGGAGTTATGACAACATTAGCCCGGTTCTGTAAACACTGCACTGGCTCCCTATTAAACATCATATACATTTTGAAATCTTGCTTATTACTTATAAAGCCTTGTTTAACTCCTCAGTACTTGAGAGAGCTCTTATCATATTATAGTCCTACATGTCTGCTGCGATCTAAAAATTCTGACCATTTGATAATACTGAATCAACTGCGGGAGGTAGATCCTTTTCCAATTTCACACCCCAAACTCTCAAACAATCTACCTAACATTGTTCAGGAGGCATACATACTCAGTCAGTTTAAATGTAGATTAAAATCTACATTTCAAAATTTAATACAAGAAATTAAAAACAAGGAAATTATAAAAGTCAAAATATCTTATGGTTTTCTCTTGTGGAAAGCAATATTCCCAAATTCGACCCATTTTAAAGGCCTTACAATTTTAATAGCACTAGAGCTCATGGGAATACATTTGAACAACTAGGGTTTTACAAGGTCTTTAAAAAAGCATTTGATTTTGTCTCCTTTAAAGGTTTGCAAACTATTTTTCATAAAAAAAATAAATTAAATTAAATTAAAAAATTATTTATAAAAAAAAGATTATTGAAATTTTTGGAAAGCATAATAAAGGCAAAAATAACCCCACATGTGAAAAATTGCCTTTTAAATGGCAGAAAATTATAGCAATCAAATACTTGAAAATGTATTAAATATGACTATTTTGTTTCGGACAAAGCCAGAGCTAACTCTTTACAGTTCACTGAAATGACTATTTAGCACAAGCACTGCAACCTATAAGAGCATTTTTAATGTAAAACTCAAGATTCCTCTTGACACCAACTCTGTGAATATTACATTCACATCCACCCTGACAGCCTCTATCAAGCGTAACAAAATTGCACTTTTGTTTGACTGTCTAATATTTCATTATTTCTGTCCATTTATGAAGACAGATGGATTTCAGTGGTGATGGGGCTTGATACTTTCTTTTGATTCACACCTGTATTAGCACTATGCGTGTAGCTCTTTAGAACAAGGGACTTCAATCAGCAGTCTGCAACAGGGGGTCCGCAGCGGTACTGCAGGAGATCTGCCAAATAATGATTGATCACAAGTAATTTTTTTATTAATAATAAAAAATAAAAAAAATCCCTTAGTCTAAATATAATCACCCTTAAACAAAAGCAAGTGTACCCTCAGTTGATACTGCAATTATATTTTAGGTAAGACAAATTTAGAAAATGCTCTATTGCCTTTTTCAGCTCTGGAGAATGAGAAATGTAGCCAATCACAGACTTGTGGCATGCATTTTAACAAGTAATATACATATAATATACATGTAACATAAAATAGTTTATTCTTAATCATAATATGGTTAGTTTCTATTAATAATATTGAAGGCTATAGGCTTTATGTGTAGCTTTGCTTGAGATATTTTGTATCAGCAGAACCCTGCTCCATGTCTCTATCACCATCAAAACATTGAAGACCCCTGCCTTAGAACTATTTCTTTTCATGGAATATATTTCCTCTGGCATAATGATGCTGATTTGAATGACTGCAACCAGGTCAATGTAAAAATAAAAAATGTATGTCATTTAAATGGAAGTTTTGATATTAAGTTTATTGTTGATTTTAAGTTTACTCCAAACCAAAACATCTCAGAGCAAACTGAAGAAAAGTGTTAAAATATTAATTTACAGTATGTTTTTTACATAGTGCCTAATTAGTGAATTACACTTCAGGAACATCTGTTTCACTTCTGTTTTATGCTTAGAATTCTGGTTAAGTTTCCACATATGGTACTGAAAAAACAAGCAGCTCAGGTTTTAACAATTTACACACACACATTATAGGATAGTTATAACATTGCAAAATAAAAAGTCAAAACCTTGTTTTTAATTGAAACTGGGAATTGAAGTGTTACTTTACCTTATACGGCCAGATACTAACACCTGCTTTGCTTCATGTTTGCAAAAGAAGAAGAATAATAATATAAAAAAATCCCTTTTCATTTCCTTCTTTTTGAAAAATTTTGAAGATGAAGTCTTTAGTATTTTTATCTGGATGCATATCCTTACTGATGCTTTAGAGACCAGTTGAATTTTGACTAAAAACAATGCAATAAAGTGAATACTGTAGGTTGGCAATACATTATTTAAGCAATAGCATGCCACTGTACTGAATCACACTCTAAACAAGCAAAGCCCAGGGAGAGCTCACAGGTAAGAGACCATCATCATTAAAGTGTCTGTGAGCTGAACCAGAAAAATATATGCAACATCGCCATTGATACAGAGCTCTGTCATTGAGCTTTGATCTGAGATCAGACCTCAAACATTTTTTCGATCTGAACTAACCATAGCTTGATTGACAGCAGGTAAGAACATTTCAATTTAAGTTCATGGCAAGGTCAATCTCTTCACCCACACTTGATTTAAGTGGGTCGTGAAGATGACAGGTCTTTGTACAGGTTTCTACCTACTGCCTATGTTTAATACTAAGCTACTTAGTATTAGACTACTTAACAAATACATTTTAAAAATTGACATATTGGAAATAGAAATATAGATTTAAGTTAAAATTAACTTCTTTGTCTTTGCTGGCAGAGACAAGTCAATTTTATAGTTTAACGTTAATTATACAAAATGTCTAGCAAGGAACACACCAACTGACCAATAAGAATCAAGCATTCTATACAGTCATGGAAAATATTTATTTTCTTACTTTGCAGTCTTTTTCTTACAAGCATATTAGAATGAATTCTGAAGGATCACATGACACTGAAGTCTGGAGTAATGGCTGCTAGAAAACGGCTAAACTGCTAAAAGCTTGGCCACCACAAGAATTAATTACATTTGTAATAATATTACAGATTTTTAATCAAATGCAGCCTAGCTGAGCATAAGAGACTTATTTCAAAACATTTAAAATATTAAAGACCACAATTTTTTGTATCATAGTGTATACGATACACAGAATAGGAATTATTGCCTACCAATATGGAAAGACATTTCAAATCACCTTTACAATTACAATATATTTACTCTTCTAACTAGAACTAAACAGAAATCAGAGGTAACACATGTACAGTACTTGAGCTATAATAAGTTTGTTATAATTAACACTACATCACACTCTGACATTCAAGTCAACACACTGCAGTAAAAAATTGGCCTCTTGAGTTTGTAGTCACCTGTGAATAACTTAAGTGCTGTAATCAGTCAGAGTGAACGCAAAATCTGTTGACTGCAGTGATGCGTCTCACTGGGCAATACGAATGCTTGCTTGAAGAACAAGGCCTTTGACATTCATGAAAGCCTTCAGAGTGTATGCATACATATTTTCTGGTAACAGTGTTTGAGTCATGCATAATGCAAATGCAATTGAAGTAAATCATGCGGTCCATTGCGCATCTTACATATGGAGAGGTGGCACAGACATGCACTCACTAAATTAAAAATTATTATGAAATTAAACTAAATTAAATCATTATCTCAAACCAATATCTTTCTGTGCCAATGCAATAGATTAATAAAAGACAATACGAGCTTAAACAAAATAAGGGGGCCCGAGAGACTGAAATCGCTCAGGTAAACAAGGGATAGATAGATTACATTCTTCTCTCGAAGTAAAATGAGTGGTGTTCTTCTCTCACCCTGCCTTTCTCCTCTCCTCCAACCCATCCTTTAAACATTTCCATCTATCTCTTGTGATTCAATCACTTATAGCCTCTTGCTTTCCTTTCTGACTCTCCCTCTCTTTAACTTGATTATAGTGCACAGTAAATATAGGAAAATGCTGGATGTTTTTTTCTTACCTTTACGTTGTTCCTTATCAGATTATACAAGAAAGAAATAACACATTTACTACCACTCTAACTGCTTTACCTCTATTAAATTATATTTATTGAAATGTTAATTGGAACTTTTTTATTTAAATAAAAAAATGCATTTAAAAATTGTAAATTAAAAATAAGAATTTTAATCAAAAAAAAAATAAAAATAAATAAATAAACTTCTTTTAAGCAGCATATGCCATAAGAAACACCATGTAAGGAAAACCTAAATAAAAATGCATTGAATTAAGGTCAGAAACAAACCCACAGAAACACTGTCCATCTTGAGAATCAGATTTGGCCCACAGCGTATATCAACAAAATGAGACAGGAGCAGAAATGGGCTGAAGAGGTGTGGCACTGGGCTGAGGTTTAGTCGTAAACTGCAAACGAACCACCGCCTCTCATGGGCGCATGAATCACAGACTGTCAGAGTGTGTCACAGCCTCCCCAACACATGCTGCTGTGTCGCTGTCATGCCGCTATGGGAATATGTCAAGTCTTATCACAGCAACATAGGAATGACTATGACAAGGGTGTCAATGTTGTGACAGCGCACATGCACTTAAGTCAACATATAAGCAATATGATTATTAGAGTTTTGTAAGTGCCTTCAGAATAGGTGATTTGTGAGGTTAATCAGTTTTTACAGAAAATATTAAAGATTTGTTCATCATGTAATATACATCATTGTTCACAAATCCTACATTTTTACATAAAAAACAGTAACTGGAGCTCTGCCTCCCAGTGCATAACCCTCTGACAATGTATTTGTTGTTCCAAAGAGTCTCTTCAGATGTATGCGTTACCTTTGGTATGGTTTAAACTGTACTTTTTAGCTGTTTCCAACAACAGATCTTTTATGAAACATAATAATACTCTAAATTCTGACCAGATGAGCAGTTTTACAATAACCAATATGCTAACACATTAGGACACAATTCTACATTAATGTGAAAAGCTGTCATGTAAAATAACACACTGTGTTTAGCAACCATAAAAAAGAGGCTAATTAGCAACACTACTCTTATCAAGCTAGTTTCCAGATGCTTGATTTACTAAATAAGTCTCTAATCATATGATTTAGAAAATCTAGTTCAGGATGCAAATCACATTAGCAAAATTTTTGTTCGTGGAGGAAATAGGAAGGGGGCTGAAGCAGAAGATGTACTAAACAATAAAAGCACAGTATTCAACTTAATTTTTAATAAGCATCATGTTTGGCTCAGAGCATTCAAGACAAAAGAGAGGGTTAGAAAGGTGACACAGAATGAGCACCTGCTTTCAAAAACAATCTCAAGAAACATTTCAAAACGTATTTTAAACTTTATATGCTCTCTTAAAAACAGCAAGACATGATGCAAAAACAAAATACATATCTGTGTGATGCATTTATAAATATTCCAACATAAAAAAGACCAAAATGCCTGCTGTGCCACTTACTGCTTGAAGCTAAAGTTTGAATGTTACACTTAAATTTCTTCAACACAAAAGCAAGGTTGTCACTATATTTTGCTTATACCTTTAACTTAATTTGCTTTGCTTTCTTCTCTTGATCTAACCCCCCCTTTTTTTGCAGCATGTGGGTGTAAGAATGCAAATTATAAATAAAATGCATTATTATTATCATGATCATTATTATTATTATTATCCCACTCACAAAGTATGGAAATATCACTGAATCTCAGTCATTTCTAAATTCAGAATATGTCACTGAAGCTGCTGCTCCATTATTATTGTTATAAACAAGAAGTGGCAGTAAAACCTGGAGAAGAGAAAACAAAGAGGTGTGATTAGGGCATTACGATGCTTCTCTATTTCTCCCTAAAGACTCTTGACAGTAGCTTTTTCAGTGGGCAGTACAAAGGTGAATTACAGCCATATTATGTTTTTTTTTTTTTCTTCATTACAATAATGGCTCAATCATTGACTAATCAGGTTTAATGTTCTCTTCATTTCCGCATCATTTAAAAATGCAAGCATCTTACAATTTTCCTCTGCAGTGTATTAAGGGTCATTTTGTCAGCCTCATTCCAAGGGCTAATTTAAAATTCAAATCAAATCAAAATGGAAAAGGTATTTTTCATAACAAAAGACTGAGAGAATGTAGATTTTAAATTGAACTGTTATATTCTTTAAAGGTGCTGTGTGTAATTTCTGTAGCTCTAGTGGCACAGAATTGAAATACCGGACATTTTTTCAAGGTCTCTGTAGATGAGATATACAGTAAATCTCAAAACAGAGTTCTGAGATGACACAACATGCAGGTTTTCGTATCTTTACAATCAATGCACCTACAGAAACAATGAGTTTTGTTAATGCAAATTTATCTTTAAAGTGACTTTTTCAGTCCCTTAAATTATATTGTGAAAAATGATGTCATGACAACACTGCAAAAGTACAACATTCATCCCAACTTTCTGTCATTATCAACTTATCAAGTCCTTATTTAACCTTTGTCAACTAATTACTTAGAACACAATACTGATATATTTCCTATAACTCCAATCTTTCTTGTTAATAAGCTTGGCTCATTTTTATAGCACCAACAGGCAGACATGAAAGACCACCCTTGTCCACTAAGATGACAAAATATAATATGCCAACAGAAATGGAGTCAGATCTACTTTGGGAGTGATCCAATCTTCACTCTGCATGAGTCCTCCATACATTTGACTTCCAAATACATATTTAAAGCTTTCCTGCCTTATGGAACCTCATTACCACCCCCTCCTGCCAGCCATAATAACACTGTTAAACAATGAGTGAGACAGTAATGGAGACTGGAGAAGGCTGGGTCATTCTTTCTTTAAATTCCCTCCATATGGTTTCGAGCTAGATTGAGTTTAATCCCTTGTGGGTATATTCATATATTTTTGCTGATACTCGGTGTGCAGAGTATGATCAGCATGGACGCTGAATCAAAAATGAGGGGAAGCACTCACATTACATTGCTTTTTATTCAGTATCTCAGAGGGGTTGGTTACGCTGTCTTGATCCAGGATGCTTAGAGTCTGGGATTTTCTCAGAAAATCTGATTGGGTGGATCATTATTCACTAGGAAGCTATAATATCTTATACATGAATATCTGAAACAATGCATATTATATGTAACCTCTGTTTGGTAGTCTGGAAGCTCTCGTGGCAGGCTGTGTACCTTCATACTCTTCTGCCTAAGATTAAAGAGAGAAAAAAGAGGGTATTCTACTGAGAAAGAGATATGAGACTTTATGCACTCCTTTATCAGATAAATTTAACCACATTGCATAGTCTCCACATGATAACTTCAACAAGTTAAAGTCGTGGTCTAAAGGAAACATTCCTGTTTCTTTTTGACAAATATACTACCCAGGGAAAGAATTACACCGAATCCTGGGAGATCTGTTGCATTCTGCTCTTCCCAAATCACATGAGATTGTGTCCTGATTTTCTACACAAACCCATCCGAGCACAGGGTAGTATAGGAGAAACACAGCTTCAACAGATAAACAGATTGAGAGCTGCTGATTTAGATGGGTAGGTATCTTACAGTTTTTACAGTTACAACATTTTACTGTAGCATTTTCCATTTTGCAGTTAAAATTTCTGATTTTTTTTTTACTTTAGGAAACTGATTAGACTTGTTAAAAAAATTCCAATAAGAGCAAGGACATGAATTAAGAAAATAAACAGGATTCATTTTGATTTCATGTTGACTTTTAACCCAACAATAACAGTATCCTTCCAATTCTTATTTACGTGGACAGAAGACTGATGGACAAATACACCAAATATTCCTTGTAGCTAGACTTGTCCAATCTGGTGTCCCTACGAAAAAAGAAGACAAAGCGAGATCGAAATAAAAAAAGAAGTGAAAAGAAGGGCACTTTATCCAGATAAACGAGAATAACACTGCAGCCAATGACCCTGTGGCCTAACAGCCACACGATGACCATTTCCGTGTTCACTTCCATGTCTCCTGGGAAACAAGTACCTGCCGACAGTTAGTAATAGTGTCTACCTCTCCTATCTCTAAGCTAAAGGGATGGAGTGAAGGTTTGCAAGTGGGTGATGAAAGAAAGAGAAAAAGAGACAGAGTGTAGCCGATAAGAGGAGGGTTTTGCTGATGTGTGCAGTGATGGATCACTCTGAATGGTGTAGTTGGCAGGTGGGGTCACTACATTTTAACAGAGGACTCTTGATCCATCAAACTCTCTTTCTCATGCTTTCTCTCCTTCTTTCGGTCTCATTTATTAACCATCCCACTCTCACTCACCCTTTTTGAACACGCTGTCTGGTCACCAAGAACAGTTTTTGAAATTACTGTCTGTTCGCGAAATTGAGATGAAAGGCAAGGCTCGAAGCACACAAACAAGCACACAGGTCATGCTGAAGGACGAATTGGGAGTTTTTCCCATATCGACACTCTTGACAGAGTCTTTCATGATACTTTCTGAAGTCAATACGCACTATAACATGTAGCGAGAGTCGAACCTTGAACATGTGGCATCGTTCTTCACATGGGGGAGGCGGAAAGGGGCTCTAACTGTCATCCAGAAGGTAACGCCAATTATAGCCTCAATAATTACTGCCATTATACCCTTCTCATCATTAACTTATCATAAAAAAACATTTCCCTAACAGGAAAGCACGTCCCTGACATGCAATAAAGCACTATAAATCTGTCATATATGTCAGCATGACTTGGTGAGTGACTGATTTCTTATTGATTGGCTGCTGATGGCTAAATCGATCACCATTTAGAGCAGGGGTGTCAAACTCAATTCCTGCAGCCCTGCAGAGTTTTGTTCCAACCCTGCTCCAACACACCTACCATATAGTTTTCAAATAAGCCTGAAGGACTTGATTAGTTGGATCAGTTGTGTTTAATTAGGATTGAATTTAAACTCTGCAGGGCTCTGGCCCTCTAGGAATTGAGTTTGACACCCATTTAGAATGATATACCCTGTACAGTATAAAAAAAAGATTTCTGTGTCTATACGCAACTGCTTTAATTGCCATTATTGTGTAAGGTTAATTTAAACCTTGATATGAAGTTGTTCAAGGTGACACCTCTTGCCCCGCTGTACATGCATAAACCATGAGTGATCTAAGATCTGATCCATCTTATTCTCTGTGGATTGAGAAGACACTCACAATTCCCTTTTTGAATTTTAAAGGAATAGTTTAGTCATTATTTTCTCATTCTCAATATATGGATGACAGCTTCCTCCATGTTAGCTGCAATTCTGTAAGTCATAATAATGACATATTGAGGCATTATTATAAGTTTTCTCATAAATTCATAATAATGAACTCATTATTACAACTTACAGAATCACATTTGTGTGATTCATCTGTGACAGAAACCAATTTCTCGCTCATGTCATTCCAAACCCATGTTTTATTTTTTTTTTCTCAAAAGAGCATAAGAGAATGTTTTGCAGAATATGAGCCACTTTTTATGAATATGTGAATATTTCTCTCCTGATTAAGACAAAACAACTTTTTTCATTGGAGAAACAATATTATGGATAGAGAACTAGAGGAAGCAATGGTTTGTAGTTAAATAAATTTTGAAAATGAGACGTTAAAGGTGGGTATGTATTTTTTTTACTCATAATGTGGCATCTACTCATAATGTGGAGTGCACAGGACGTGGAGTGCTAAGTGCACAGGACGGACATTAGCTGAGCCGAGCAAATGACAGAATTGATGTCTTGAATATGCTCTTGTGTCATGTTCACTTGTTTGTAAATCTGCAATCATACTGTTATTCCCTTCAGCTATGATACACACTTTCATTTTCACACACTATAAGCCTGGAGCTTCTAAACCTCCTCCACTGTCTGTTTCAAGTGTCAGCTCCCAAAGTGTGTCCAAAAAGTAAAATAATATGTTTAATAAATCAGATAGTAATACAACAGATTCTGCAATGTATGTGTGGGGTAAAGCTATCAAAATAGGGGCAAGAACTTTTGGGGGGTAGGGGCGTATTTGTTTTGGTGATTTGAAATATCAGCATTGGTTACCAGAAATCACTTACCACACCTTTAACTGGTGGACTGGAGTCATGCAGAATTGTCACGTTATTATCAGCTGTTTGGACTCTCATTCTGACGGCACCCATTCACTGTAGAGGATGCATTGTTGAGCAAATGATGTAGTGCTCATTTTTTTCCAGATTTGTTCTAATAATGAAATAGTCTCATATGCATCTTGGATGGCCTGAAGGTGAGTAAACTTTTCAGCACATTTTCATTTTTGGGTGATGTTTCTCAGAAAATCATACAGGATTGCAACAATATAAGAATAAGTAAATTATATTAAAATTTTGCTTTTTGTTGAACTACCATTTTAAGTACAAGAAATAAAAGTAATTTGCCTCTAAATAAATAAATAAATCTCAGGGACTGCAGGGAAATGTAAGCTTATGCATCACTGAGAATAAATCACACACATTTGGGTTTGCAGCCAGCGGTCCAGATAACTCACTGATTCTCTTTATTACTCTCCTGCAATCCTTTCTTCTGCCCTGATAACATGATTACAAGGGAAAATGGAACGGTGGTGGGGTGGGGAGGCTGAAATCTGCATACATTTGTGCACTCACACACACCTCAACATAGGCATCACAGCTCGAAGCAATCAAACGCTGTGCTGCATACAGCGCCAGTGCATGTTTTATTCATTTGCCTCCTAAAGCATCCGAAACTCTTTCTCTCTCTCCTTTCAAACCTAAAACTGTACATTGACAGGGACATGCTTTCAACACACACACAAAAGACACTTGAAAATCAAACCACTATCTTAACCACAGGGCCATACGAGAAAACAAACATGTCCACCAACCCGGATCAGTGGGCCCATGCTGTGTACAAGACTCTAACTTGTCACTTTTCATTTACAGGGCAGAAGAAATCAAATGTCAAATTAAATGAATGGAAACCATTGTCATATTTGCTGAGCTCCAGCTAGAGCAGCACCAGATACATATAATTGCAAATCAAAGCAAATTATGAACATAAAGACAGCTGTCACATGATTTTTTCTGCATTCAGCCTATTCCTTCTACTATATCTTAGCTTTTAATGACCCTTATCAGATGTTTTTAAAATAAAAAAGACATGATGCAGTTTATAATCATGCTATTTGTATCATTTATTTGGGTTCAACAGTACCTGCATTAGCACAATGATTCTCAGTTGTATCGCCATCTGTTGAAAGCACAAAATTTGCTCCATATTTACCCATTATTTGACTGTCAACGTATACATGACCTATATTCAATAAAATAATTTATTGACAGTCAAAGCCTTAATGAAATTTGGATGGGGTAAATGCCTTCAGCCACTACAAGTGAGTATTTCCATGTAAATTTAGTTGATACTTGCAAATATACACATCAGTCAAAATGTTTTTGTTGCAAATTGCTGTTAATATTAAAATATAATAATAAATTATTTCAAAACTTTCTTTCAGCTTTCTTGTACTGATGAATAACCAAAATAAATCTGAATTCTTTATTTTCAGTATGCCTATTTTTTCTATTTTTGTTGCAAGAATGCACAAAATGGCTTTTACAATAACATAAAAATGAATGAATAAAGTGATATTGCTTTGCAGGAGGAATATGAAAGAATCAGTTCAATCAAAATGAGAATCCATGCATGTTCTTAAGCTGATTATGCTTAATAAGCCGACAACGCATGTGGTCATGTAAACGCGGTAACATGTTTTTTAATAAGATAATAATGTACTTTTCCATTCACTGGTGTGCAAGTAAACGAGCGCATTCACACTCCTCATGTCGTTTGTATTTGTGGCTTTTTCATCTATGGGACAGGACTGGGAATAAGAGGTAGGTTGCCTGTCAAACAAAAAGCAAAACTAAATCAATTTTATTAAGTCTCCAAAGAGTCATTAGATTGCTTTGTGTGGAAAAGAAGGAAATTTAAGTCGTTATTTACTCAAAATCCACACAACTGAATATGACGCTCAAGCAAACGCTTTTGGTGCTGTTCGTACATTTGACACCATAAAAGGTAAAAAATAAATAAATAGGTGGAGCATACGAAACTGCACGTAAAACTTAAGTTGCGTCCCATTGTCCCTAAATTATACTATGTCCTAAAAGAATGTACTCTTTTTGTGAAGAAAAAGTATACAGTTTTGAGTGTGTAGAAGAGTAGGCCAGCTATCATGTCATACAATTGCATCTTTAACGGACCACAGTCCCAAAGTACTCACCCTATCACTGTAAAATGGCCTTGCAATCATCTTGTTAAAATCAATCACAGTTAACATCCTACACATTTCATTTAATTTAACTTCCTACAGAATTGTTTAGAAAAGAAGTAACACGTTGATCTGCCAGCCGTGGGTCTTTATGTAGAGAACTCTGCTCAGATTTTTGTATAATGATGCATTTAAGGGGGTATTCCCACCAGGAAAGTCTGCTAGTTCACATGCTTTGGTCTGGTCCAAATACAATGTTTTTTTTTTTTTTTTTGGTGTGGTTCGCGATGGTGTGGTTTCCTCTTTGCAAGTGAACCAAAAATTGTAAACAAAACGTCACATGTACTTAGGCCATCCATTCATTGGACAGAAATTTTCAAGCGTACCAGAGTTTTCTTGGAACCAGACAAAGACCACCTCTTCAGCTTGGTCTTGGTGTGGTTGTTTGGTCCAAACCAAAGTACGATTGCTGTATTCACACTTGCCCAAAAGATCCGCACCAAGGGGGGAAACGAATTTGAGTTCGATTCAGTCGAACCAAACAAGACAGGTGTGAATACATCCAAATTTTTTTTTTTTTTACCAGGTTAAATATTACTTTTAGTAACTCAAACCCTTTTGTCTAAACCTCTCTACTTAACCATGTTTTATTTTTTTGCGCTTTTTATTTATCTTTGTTATCTGAATCGTCAAAGCACAATGTACTATGGGCAAAATTAGCAATTAACTGAGGTGCACTCCTTTCTTTCTGCAATTCTTCAATGGTCTTTCTCTTTACATTTATTTTCTATCATTAAGTTCTCAAAGGATTTATCCTCATTTCCATCCCTCAGTCAGATTAAACAGTCTCAGGAGTGTGAGGGAGAACGTTCTGTTTTTTCCAAATACTAGTAACCCCCAGATACATTGTGTGGATAGAGCCAGCACATGCTCCCTTGAGCTGACATTACCACAGTTTAAGGGACAGACATTACACTATAGTAGCTGGTCCTTCTGCTTGGTTGAGCACATTCTTGAGCCGTGAAACTCAATTAATAAAAGCGTATCCACATGTTCAGTTGGGAATGTCTACTAAATTTGAAGGGACAAGGAAAGAGTTTAAAAATAAGAGCCATCTGTGAATTGGGTACATTAATTATGTGGGTACATTGATAATAGGAATTGGGCACATTAATAGGAAAACTTCCTGATTAGCATTATAACACATAATTCGAAGCAGTAGCCTGGCATGTAGCCAACAGTATCAACAAGCAACCAATAATATTACTAAAAACAAAATAATACAAAATAAAATAAAAATAATAAAAATTTGTTTTTGTTTTTTTTATTATTCAAATGTCACTACTTCCCTTTCCTCTTCTGATAAATGTTCCTGATTCATAGATTCAAAAGGTTGCTGTATAAGATTCAACAACACTATGTTACGTATTTTTCAAAAAGAATAGTGATCATCAGTACAGTGCTGTTTGCCAGGTTTTCAAAGATCTTTACGTGGGTGCTTGTCTTTCAAGGTCTATGAAAAAGAAGCAGTGTAACGGCAAAAGTTGGATTCAGATAGTGATCATCAAGTGATGGTTTTGATGGGCTTTGGAAAAAAGAATAGCATAAGCATCACAAAAAAAAAACTGAACACACACATACATCTTCACTTCAAACGAAATGAGCCTCCTCCCGCTATGACAGCTGGCAGAGCTCTGGTGTGTGTGGCACACCTGGCACTGTGCAGATAGAGTAAACCTCAAAACACACACAAATACAAACATCCACATCACATCAGAGTGAATCACACATGCATTTGAGAAGGTGAACACTGATAACATTTGCCATCAACCGGCCGACTGTGAAATAAATGTCCCTCTGAGGGGCATCTGATGGTCATCTGGATTTATAAATATTATGAATATATATTTCTACTAATACCACTCATAAAAGAGATAATATTTACATGTATATTCACTTTGGGGTTCAAAGTGTCTAAATAATTGTCTTTCTTTTGTGGAACACAAAAAGTCCTGTACAGGTATACTATCGGACCTGCTCCATACAATGAATGTGAGGAAGGCTGTGAAGAAAGATTTTCAGTAAAAATCACCTTTAATTTCATCCTATTACTCACACAAAGCTATTGTATTGCTTCACTTTCTGTATGAGTTGATGGATTAATTTTATTATGTTTTATGTGCTATTTCTGTATGTCCTTTGTGGAGGTTGGCAGTCAGTGGTCACCATCCTCTTTTATTTTATTTCTAATTAAAATTTATTTGTATAGCTTTTTTTTACATGATACTCATTGTTTCAAAGCAGTTTAGAAAAGAGAAATGTTTAAAGAGCTAGAAATTCCAAAAACAATCAGTTTTATCAACTGGAGTTCTACTCTACACCCTTGCCTCATGTAGTTGTCATGATCCAGTCACTGCACATCCGTTTATTCAACACACAGACTTTCACACGACATAGCACACCCTGGACTACATTTCCCACAAACCCCTGCCTAGGAACTCATTATTGAACCACACCTGTTTCCTATCAGTGACACTATAAAGGTTGCACTCATCCACACTCACATGGCAAAGTATTGTTTAGTTCTGTCTGGCATTTCCGAGCGTTTTCCCTATGTTTGTTCCTTCTGTGTTTGATCTTGGATTGTTTATACCGTCTGTGATTCTCTGCTGCCTGCCCCAACCTCTCCTTGTTTCTGGTTCTGATTTAGGATATCCACTGAAATAGTCCTCGATGAGCCGATCTCCTTAATGTAGACACATAAGTTGGGCTCCTGGATTCATGACTGACCTGGATATACTCCCAAAGGCTGCTGGATCCTGGTTTGGCGAAGTCTTCTGTAACACGGAGTCAGAGACGTTCGGGTCCATTTGCAGTATTTTATTAAGAGAATGGTCAAACAGGCAGAGATCAGAAAACAGCATCAGGTGTGTCAAGGGATATCCAGAAACAATAACAATACCAGGCAAAGGTCTATGTCAGGGGATATCCTAAATCAGAACCAGAGACAAACAGTGTTCGGGGCAGGCAGTAGAGAATCCAATCCATAAACAATCCAAGATCAAACACGGAAGGAACAAACACAGGGAAAACGCTCTGAAATGCCAGACAGAACTAAACAAGAGTTCACCATGTGAGTGTGGATGAGTGCAACCTTTATAGTGTCACTGATAGAAAACAGGTGTGGTGCAATAATGAGTTCCTAGGCAGGGGTTTGTGGGACATGTAGTCCAGGGTGTACTGTGTCGTGTGAAAGTCTGTGTGGTGAATAAATGGATGTTTATTCAGCTCATTTAGGCCTGGTCCACTTTCACTCGTTTAGCTAAAGTAGTAAACACTACACATTGGCAAGTGGTAAAGTTGGATTAATTCAGCCATATAAGTTCTCACCGGAAACTAATTTAAAAGAAGAAGAGGAAGAGTGATTTATACAGGGTAGTCTAGTTGATGTATCAGAATGGTAATACATTTTAATGTATTGCTGTCTAGAACATCACTCAAGTAACAGTAATTGATATCATAGCCTTTGGCTTGACTACATTATCAAACAGCTAATACTGTGTTGCTAATGTCACACACACCATGTTCCTTTAATATGTTAATGATATAAAAAATACAGTATATAAAAAATGCTAAATCAAACATTTTCACTAGCGTTTTCATACTTTTGGACTCTGTATTAACATCAGCTGTAGGAGCACAAATATTGACTCTGTCACTCATGAATAAAGTTCACTGTGCTCTGTCCTCTTTAAATGAAGCCATGTCTCTCTTTCTCACACTCACTTTCTCCTTTCAGCCCCATTCCAGCAGCCTCCATCCACCTCTTGTGAAGATCTGAGCAGCCCTGCTGTTCACGCCCTGAGGGCCCTGTCTATTGGCTGAAGAGTGTCAGTCCAACCATGAGAGCTTCCACTTTGGGCACATTACAGAGCCGCTACCCTAGAGCCATCCATGTACAGCTAATTAGATATTTGCCTCTATTTCACATATTCCATCTTTTTCCTCTCTCCTTTTCCTCCCTTCTCTCCACTCATCCTTCCATCTATCGCTCCCATCCTGCAGGAAACATACAAGACTATTAATGTCAAATAGCTATAGGTGAAACATTCTTCTAACACACCTGCAGAGCAGACTGGCTGTGGGGAAAGACTTGATTAATGTTGCTGATGTTGGTGTGCATGAGAGACAGTGGGTGGGGATTCAGTTAGAGAGTAAAAGATAAAGGGTAGGACAGAGAAATACAGTGTTACACTTTGATTGGAAAGGTCATGTACGTTTCTAAGTTGCTTATTATTAAAGGAGTAGAACCCACCAGGAACAGATTAGAGTGAATCTTTTTGGTCTCTCCATTGATGGGATCTCCAAAACTTAACATATCCTAACATATAACCTATGTAAATATAACAATATATATATATATATATATATATATATATATATAACATTTAAATATAGGCTGAGTTCCTGGAGTCTGCTTGCTCAAATAATTTGATGTGGTGAATCTCATAAAGAAATATCTATTATTTTTATTATTACAACATTTATTTTTATATAATATATATTTTGCATAAACATTTTTTACAATAAATATTTTTGCAATATTATTATCATATTTCAATTATACACACACACACACACACACACAGCATAAATATATATTATATATGCTGGATAAAAAGTGTTAAATTACCTACAATTGTGCTCAATTTAAAAAAAAAACACATATCATTATAATATTACATTTAATCCAAAAATGCTAAAAGGGGATAGATTTTATGCAACAGGCTATATTTTATTCAATATAATATAATTTATTTTATTTTTATTTATCTTTTTTACATTTTGGGGTGAAATAGCTTGGATATTTCTTGGCAGTTTTCGTGCAAGGTTTGAGTTAACGATGTATTCTCAAATTTCTCATTACAACATTCCAGAAAAGCGCTCTGTTACACGAAAGGATTCAATGTGTACATAATCTCTATCCGTTCACCTTACTCATACCTTCTCTCTTCATCTTTGTTCCATCTCTCCTCCCCTTTCCTTTCCAATCTCCTGTCCTTCTCTGCCCTCTCTTTCTCTCTTTCTTTTCTTTGCATACATGACTGGTAATTTCCATTTCTCCTCATCATGTGTCCTTGAGCCTTTCATGGTCGTAATTCCCATTAACTCTCAGAATCATTCAGAATGACCTGATCACTGCCTGCCCATTGTCCCTCTGCTTCCAAATGACACTTTAATTAAGACCCTGTCATGCACTGCAGATGGACCTTGGGCTCTGAACACTGGTCAAGCTAACTGCAGACTGACTGCAGCTCTGTGGAGGGGTGGGTTAAATTTGTATTTAATCCAGCAAAATAATGACAAATAACTTTCAAAAGTGGATTTAAACACATTTAGTGACTATCACGATTTTTTCTTTTTTTTTAAATAGAATCTATTGAGCTAAAAAGATGCTCATTCACACAACATATAGAAAATGCATTTGTAAAAGTTATCCTATTAAACATTTTTTTGTCACATTATCTAATGTGAAGTTTAAGTTTCAATTTTAGTAAGATTTTCTAAGACCTACTCACCCTCAGGCCATCTGCAGTGAATGGGTGCTGTCAGAATGAGAATCCAAACAGCTGATAAAAATGTCACAATAATCCAAAACTACTCCACACCACTCTTGGCTGTCAATTAGCATCTTGTGACATCAAAAGCGGTGTTTGTAATGAACAAATTTATTATGAAGATGTTTTGAACTTCAAACACTGCCTCTGGATATAATATTGCTTTTTCTTGTGAAAAAAATCATCTCATTTGAATCAAGAGAAAAATCTCCATATAAAACACTGTTTACAAGGGAAAACAGTCAAAAACAATTCAGATTTTGCTGTGAGAGTACAAGAGGTGACTTTTTCATCAGTGGAAGCGTTATTATGAATTATGGACTGGTATTTTGGGTAAACACCTTAATGATGGCTGTTTAAAAACATGAAATATATTTGTTGGAGCTATTCCTTTAAAAACTGTTCATGCAATCATCTTGTCTAACACACTGATCGTAACATTTATTCCATCATTTATGAAAACCTTATGCCATGTGGTCTAGCATGGTAAATGTCAGGCAAATAGAAATCTTATATAAATTCACAGGTGTGAAGAAGTCGAAGAGCGGTTCACTGGGTGCAATGATTAATATATTTTTTCAATAAGTTTTCCTCAAAGAAAAACAAGTTCACCTTTATATTTAAATATGTAAATGTATGATTTACCATAAGGTAGTTAGCACACACAGTCCGATGGCTAATGGTAAAAGCTAAACTAATGTCTGTCACCCATCCGCTAATAATCACCAACTGACCTTGTGAATGAGTAAGCACTGGTCTGACTTTTGTGCCAATTAAACTTGTCTAATTATCTGCTTAGCCTTTTAGCCTTCATATGCAGTTCAATGTTAGCCAGAAGCCACAGCAATTAGCAGTGGGTCAGAACCAGAAAAAAAAATCTAGATCTATCTATCTATCTATCTATCTATCTATCTATCTATCTATCTATCTATCTACTGTATCTATCTGTGTTTTGTCTTATCATTCAATCAAACGTTTTTAAATTAAAAAAAATGTTAAAAACAAACACAAATTTTTTAATTAAAACATTTTATTTCTACTTAATTACATTTTGATTTGAATTACAGTTTGCAAATCAAATACAATTTTTATTATATTCTCTGAAATAAATAAACCAATAATTTCAACTTAAATTATATCAAACTAACTTTAAAAAGCTGAATCTTGTATAACTTGTATTGAAGCTGAAGGTTAAGAGTTAGAGTAATAGAAAAACATGACTTACTGATCATATCTTTTTTTAAGTGTATTTTGATTTAAAAATCAAAGGTAATCTTCTTAGTTAGAATAGCATGCAGTGATGACTTGATCACAAAAAGATCAGGATCAAGAAAGTAAAACACGCACCCTTGCCTACGCACATTTTTATTTAAAAGCTTGTTTATCACACTAATTTTTTGAATGGTTTAAAGAACATCTTTCAGAAAAGTTGATGGTGTAGAGTTTGTATTAATACCAAGGCCAGGACATGATGAATGTATGTAATTTTATTTCACAATTTAAGTGACACTAAATGAACAGTACAAATAAAACATCAATCTATCAGTTTATGCACTAAAATACTTGTAATACTGAGATACTAAATGTAATACATGAGAAATACCCCCACACACAAACACTTGCCCACGCACATATTCAACTGACGTAAAAGCTTGTTCATTTAGGCACCCACTGTCAGAGGTGAGTCTATCAGTTACCGGGTCTAATGAATCTCAAACTGAAAGCTGTTTCACACTCACACACACACACACACACACAACTTTACATAACTTTAACTGATGGTGGCTGTTGAGTTAACTAACCGTTAAAACCAATAATGTCCCTGTGACAGCGCAAGGGATGGAAGGACACAGAGAAGGACTCTGCACTCTGTCAGGAGAGTATAATCAGCACTGACAGAGGTATCATTTCACTGAAATATCTGGCCCCCTCTCACTTTTTCTCTGACTCACTCTCATGTATGCATAATATGATTTCATAAAGGAGTGGTGACATGAAACAGCACAGGTTTGATTGCCAATTCAGCGACTGTCAGTTCTCTGCTACCATATTCATTTAATACAGAGAAAGAGGGAAAAATATCCATCCGGATACTGAAACAATAGCATTTTTTATTTTTATTTTTCATATAGATGATAATATAAAATAATTATATTTACACATACTGCACAATGGAACTCAGATGGCATTTTGATGACGTTATTTCATCTCTCAATAAAATAACTTTTTGTTTCTACTGGCAAATATGGAAACTTGCACAGTCTTATGTCTAGTTTTTCATACATTTCAGCTTTTATGAAAAAGAATTAGAATTGGAAATTATTTTGAAAACTGCCAAGAATCCAAATGCCCTTTCTTATAATGTTATGGAAAAAAAATGTTTGGCTTAGATGATAGAACTCTTCCCTGACAAGAGTGATGCTTTTTATGAAGTTTATTTGATGTCATGCTCTTGTTGAATTAAATCCTCTAATGCAAATGTTCTAATGGGACAGAGCCGATATCAGCTGCTTTCGAATCAGTTTTGCCAGTAAACTCAGCAGGACTACAACAGGGCTAAAGGCAACCCAAGGCAAAATATCTGTTTGATTTTTTTTCACTGAACTTAAATAGCAATAAATACAGTGGATACATGAGATACAGTTAAAATGTGTTGATTTTAAGGTAATTTTGAAGAGGCTTCAGTGTCACGTGAAATCATTCTAATATGCTGATTTGCTGCTCAAAAAAAAACATTTAATAAAAGTATTATTAATATATATATCATATAAAATCTTAAATCAATATTATATGTATTTACTGATTATATTTATTTGATGCTAATTATAAATCACTTTCTATTTGTACTCTATCAGTCTGCCATTTTATTCCACCCATCACCCTCGGACACTCCGCAAGTTGTATTTTTTGCCCACTGGCACTGATACAAGGCTAAGTTGTAACATACGCACAGCTCATGCAACCAACCCCAGAGTTCTGGCCAGAATCCACTCCAATTTCCTTGTAAAACCTTGCTTTCATTACAGGACAACTTGTGCTAATTACTAGTCAATGCTTTTATCCAAAGCCACTAACAGTCCACTTCTTAGATAAACAGTTCCCTTAGAGCAACCTGGGGTTAAGTGTCTTGTTCAAGGGCGCAGAAGGTCCTTTTGAGGGATTTGAACCTATGACATTTTAGTAACCTCCCCAAATGGTTAAACCACAGGGCTACATGACCTGCATTGTCACAGACTGAAAAACTTTCCAGTTTGAAATCAGCTGTCTACTGATATAACAGCTTCAAACAACAATCCATGTCAAACATCCAGCGAAACACTATTCACTGGTGCACTAGAGAGGCACTAAACAGTCCTGATTGGAGTGTGCCAGCTGACAGAGGTAATACAACAGGGCTAAGTTTCCATGAACAGATTTCTGAAGGGAAGATATAATTAAAGAGAAAAAACAAACAAACATAAAGAAGAGAAAGAAGCATGACTAGTGTAATTGGTTAATATGATAGAGGACATCAGAGAGCTCAGGGCTATTTCTCAGCTCAGCTAAACTTTTTTTTTTTTATGTTGAATGTTTTATAAGGGAACATTCAATTTTATAATTTTGTATAAATGTTGACATAAATTGAAGCATATGTAAAAGGCAAAATACAGATAAATAAATTATTTATGTTGTATCTTTGATAATTTTTTTTTTCAGAAATATTAAACATTTTATAAATGGTACAACAAAATGAAAAAAATAACAATATATGTAATGTGTGACAACTTCCAAAATACACAACAGTGCAAAATATCAATATACTAAGTACACATTTTAGCCTTTTACTGTAAAAATTTATGCTAATTATAATAACAATGTTTAAAACCAACATATCATAACTTGATACTTAAACATATCATAGCTCTTAGATACTTATAAAAAATAATATAACAATAATAATAACAAAATGTGATCTGACAATACTTTTAAGTGACTGTATTTACAAATTTTAAATTAAAATTAATTATATTAAACTAAAAGTCATCGTAAATATGTTACAGTAAAGTCTTTAACAAACAAAACGAAACAACACTGGAAAGCTAATCATAAACTTAATATTAAGTCTCTCTTTGTTGACTGAAAGGATGAGCTGTGTTTAGCAACAGTACACATCCTCCGCAACTGAGCAAGAACAGGAATTATATTTCCCCATTTATAACAGAAATCAGCCATGAGAGAGAACCTTTCGAGGGGGATATGTGTTTGACGTAGATTGATGGATGCTCTCCTACACTGTAGCCCTGCCCTCAAACATTGATTAATTCATAGATGCCAACAAAATATACAAACTTTCTGTGCTTGTACTCTCTGGGTGGTTTCACACACAGGTGATGTGCTCCAACAAGGGTGAATCAGAAGCGTGAATGTGAAAATGCACCATTCACATTAATGACTTCCAGAAATAACTAATTCCAGGAAAATGTGACGCCCCTTTCTATGATGCAGCTTTTGCAGCAGATAATGGATGAGTATATAATATGCTGTGTTAATTAAGCTTACCAATTAGAGCCACTTAACTAATGCATCTCAGCTAAAAAAAAATAGAGCCTCATATACCTCTGAAGAGATATATGTATTAAAAAAAGCAATCAGTATGGTATTAATCAAGACTGCGAGAAAGTCTTTGCTGATTAATGACCTGCTCTTATCATCTGATCGTGGTTGTATCTCTCTATAAGTGCTATTGGATCTTAGCTTTGCGCTGACAATATTGACCACAAACATTCTTTTGCATGGACTAGAAAACTTTGTTGGCATTAATGGTTAATGGTGCATTAGCATGGTTTAAATCATACTTATATGACCGCCATCAATTCGTAGCAGTGAATGAAGAGGTATCATATCGATCACAAGTGCAGTATGGAGTACCTCAAGGCTCAGTACTAGGGCCGTTACTCTGAACGCTTTACATGTTACCATTGGGAGAAATCATCAGGAAACATGGTGTTAGCTTTCACTGTTATGCTGATGATAGTCAGCTCTATAATTCTTTGCGGCCCAGTGAAACATACCAATTTGAAAAACTAACAGAATGCATAGTCGATATAAAAAACAGGATAATGACTCATTTTTTACTGCTAAATTCTGAAAAAACAGAGGTGTTAATTATAGGACCTAAAAACTCTGCATGTAATAACCTAGAATTTTGTCTAAGACTTGATGGCTGCTCTGTCAATTCTTCGTCATCAGTTAGGAACTTAGATGTGCTATTTGATAGCAATCTTTCCTTAGAAAGCCACATTTCTAGCACTTGTAAAACTGCATTTTTCCATCTCAAAAATATATCTAAATTACGACCTATGCTCTCAATGTCAAATTCAGAAACGTTAATCCATGCGTTTATGACCTCAAGTTTAGATCATTGTAAAGCTTTATTGAATGGTTGTTCTGCAGGCTTAATAAACAAACTCCAGCTAGTCCAAAATGCAGCAGCTAGAGTTCTTACTAGATCCAGGAAGTATGATCATATTAGTCCGGTTGTGTCAACACTGCACTGGTTCCCTATTTAAAATTGTATAGATTTTAAAATCTTGCTTATGCCCTGAGTGGTTTAGCACCTCAGTATTTGAACGAGCTCTTGTTATATTATAGTCTTCTACATCTGCTAAATTCTCAAAACTCTGGCAACTTGATAATACCTAGAATATCAAAGTCAACTGCGGACAGCAGATCCTTTTCCTATTTAGCGCCTAAACTCTGGAATTACCCACCTAACATTGTTCGGGAGGCAGACACACTCCTGCAGTTCAAATCTAGATTAAAGATCCATCTTTCTAACCTGGCTTACACATAACAAACTAATAGCCTTCTAATATCTAAATCTGTTAAATCCATTATTTTTATGCTGCATTAATTAGGTAAACCGGAACTGGGAAAACTTCCCATAACTCCCGATGTACTTGCTACATTGTTAGAAGAATGGCATCTATGCTAATATTAGTCTGTTTCTCTCTTATTCCGAGGTCACTGTAGCCACCAGATCCAGTCTGTATCCAGATCAGATGGTCACTGCAGTCACCCGGATCCAGTACATATCCAGACCAGATGGTGGATCAGCACCTAGAAAGGACCTCTACAGCCCTGAAAGACAGCAGAGACCAGGACAACTAGATGAGCCCCAGATACAAATCCCCTGTAAAGACCTTGTCTCAGACAACCAATGGGACAAAACCACAGGAAATAGATGATTCTTCCACACAGTCTGACTTTGCTGCAGCCTGGAACTGAACAGCTGTTTTGTCTGGTCAGAGGAAAACTGGCCCCCCAACTGAGCCTGTTTTTTCCCAAGGTTTTTTCTCCATTCTGTCACCAATGGAGTTTTGGTTCTTTGCCGCTGTCACCTCTGGCTTGCTTAGTTGGGGACACTTCATTTACAGCGATATCGTTGACTTGATTGCAAATGATTGCACATATACTATTTTAAACTGAACTGAGTTGCATGACATCACTGAATTCAGTGATGAACTGCCTTTAACTGTCATTTTGCATTATTGACACACTGTTTTCCTAATTAATGTTGTTCAGTTGCTTTGACACAATCTGTTTTGTTTAAAGCGCTAAATAAATAAAGGTGACTTGACTTGACTAATCAAATTCAGAGCACCATTTATTGCACTTTATTGGGGAGTTGAGGGTATAGTTTCAGAAAAAAATGCTCTGTCATTTTCAGATCATTACAAAATCATCTTATTACTCCAATACTCCAATTCACCATGGCTGCATCCATTACTGTCTGAGACAAAAGTGATGATTCCTCTGTTTAAATGCTGCCAGCACTGAGCTGATGAATCCTCACAACTACAAAGCAATACCATGCTGACTTACAGATATGTGCTGACTGGAGGTTTAAACCCAGTTTAGCATAGTCACGGTGTGCCATTTCTGCACTCCATAATAGCTATGATTTCATGCATCCGTCATGTCCTAGGCTTGGCATTATGGCAATTATTGATTTTCTGCAGGTGTTATGTAAATTATTCTGAAAAGGTATATGAAAACCAAACTGTGAATATGAAAGTGACGTGACATTCAGCCAATTATGTTGACACACAGAGAGCAGTGAACACACACCCGGAGAAGTGGGCAGCCATTTATGCTCCGTCGCCCAGGGAGCAGTTGAGGGGTTCGGTGCCTTGCTCGAGGGTACCTAAGGCATGGTATTACCATCCCAAGACTTGAACCCACAACCCTAGGGTTAAGAGTCAAACTCTCTAACCACTAGGCCATGACTTCCCATACCATGTACTGTAGTTGTGGGGATTTTTCAGTAACTCTTTCTGCAAGTTATTACGCCAGTAGGTTGACAATTTTTATTTATTTAATTATTTTGAGTGAATCATTGAGTCATTCATAAAAACAATGAATCACTGAATTAAATAATTAATCGCTCAACCAATTCATTAAACACACTTACTGGTCAGAAATGTAATACTTCCCTACTATATTGTAAGCAAAAAAAAACAGTATGAGAGTAATATGTCCAAATACACACACACACACACACACACACACACATATATATATATATATATGTTATATAACAACAGTACACAAATAGAACCCAGATGAATTACTACTTTCACAGATGTTCTGTTCATTCTCATGTGCATTAAATGAACACTTTACTATCTCATGAGGCCACAAGAGAGGCTTATGACTGACACTGAAGCAACACAACTGGCTCTGGTAGGTCACATGACAGTAACAACATGGTGACTGGATTCATACTATACATATTCATATATTAAAAAAACATACTTTTTTTAACAATCACAAAGAAATATCAAACTCAATGAGTATGCAAGCTTGGATGCACTGACTGATATTCAGAAACAAAACAAGCCATTGAATCATTCATTCAACAGATTCTTTCAAAAACGCTCACTGATTTTAGGAAGAAAACACTACTGGGTTGCTCGAGGTGAAATGGTTAATTCTACTTTGGCTTCATTGAGAACTATTTGAAAATAAACTAAGTAAGTGGCAATATTGTGTTGTAAATTTATTGTTCATTAAACAAAAAGTAAATATCCAATCCACTGTTTATTGAGCAAGACATTATAAAGGGTTAGTTCACCCAAAAATACAAATTCTGTCATTAATTACTCACACTCATGTAATTCTAAACCAGTAAGAATTTTGTTCATCTTCAGAACATAAATTAAGATATTTTTTTATGAAATCCGAGAGCTTTCTGACCCTCCATAGACAGCAATGCAACTGAAACTGAAGTTGTTCTTTTTGTTTTTTTTCTTTGTGCACATAAAGTTTTCTCATAGCTTCATAAAATTACAGTTGAACGACTGATGTCACATGGACAAGGACATTTTTAACAATGTCCTTACTGGGTCCTTACTACATTTCTGGGCCTGGGAGCATTTCAGTTGCATTGCTGTCTACTGTATGCAGAGTCAAAAAGCTCTTGAATTTCACCAAAAATATCTTAATCTGTATTCTGAAGATGAACAAAGTTCTTACGGATTTGGAAAGACATGACATTGGGTGAGTAATTAATGACAGCATTTTCTTTTTAGGGTGAACTATCCCTTTAATATTAATTTATATTATACTCACAAACCTGCTGTTAGTCAGAATATCAGAAGGCTGTGTTTTGTGTGATCTCATTCATAATATCTTGCAGGCAATTCTGTTTGATCATTCAGACTGAAGTAGTTCTAAATATTAGATTTTAAGCAATCAAGTTTGTTTCGAGTTTATATCCTGGGAACTAATTCACAGAATAGAGAGCTTCAGCCAATGCATAGTAGGACTACCATTACTTCTTCCTAAAACGCTGCATAAACCAATTTTATACCGGCAATGTTCTCTGAAAATGGAATAAGCCTCGTATTCATTTACAGTGCCACCAAGTGTATGTTTAGCATACAGTTGCAATGGATGTATACACAGGTACCAACTCAACTAGCAGTCACACAGTCAGTCAATCACAGCTCAGGCCTGCTGCTTCTAACTGCAGCCATCCATCATCTCAGTATCTTCCTCTAAGACAACAGTGATGGATCATCAGCAGTGCATACTGTCAGCACCGTAAGCGACGGCCCTCAGTCAGTCATCCCCATCCCACTGAAGGAGGTACAATATGGGCTCGTAGTGCACAATGAGAATTAATGGAACTGCTGTTCAGCTACAGTTCAAGATATCTGACTATATCAGGATAATTAATTTGGACAATACAGACTTAAATGGCCTTGGGCAATTATAAAATAAGACCTATTAAAGTCTTTTAGCAGAAAGACTTTAAAATTCCCCTTGGCTGGAAAGGTCTCGTTCTGATTTATGAAAACTGGTGTAGGTCAACGTTGTACTTCAGATTATGCTCTCAAGCACTTGGATTATTGTGTCCTACAGACCATGGCTGGACTGGCCATTGGGCATACCGGGCATTTGCCCGGTGGGCCGACGTGCTTTTTGGGCCGATATATCTCATACTCATACTTTCTTTTCTTTTCTTTTCTTTTTTTAAACGGCCCATAAAATTTGTACATCGGCGGCCCATTCGTTTTGTTTTGTTTTGCTTAATTGGCGGCGCTGGGTTTGTGCATTGGTCAAAGTCAGTGTTAGTTTTTTTTTCTGACAGACCAGCCCATGAAATAGATCAGCGGCCCATTGGCTCTTTTCTTGATTGACACTGGGCTGGCCCAATCACAACTTTAAACGAGTGAGCGAGCGGCAGCAGTGTCAGTGTGTATCTGTAAAAAAAGATGGAGAAGAAACGCAAGGAATGTGCAGATAAATAGCGTGAAAAAATAGAACCAGGCCCTTAAAGCAGACACTGTAAACTGTGTCAAAATATATGTTTTCTGACCTTCATTAGCTCCTGTGGCAGATGATGATAGTGAGGACGGAGGATCAGGGGAGAGATGAGAAAGTGTAGAGCCTGCGGTAAGCATAACTACTTTCAAAACACTTAGGCCATGTCATGAGTGTAGATTATTTCCACATCTGCATAGTTGACGATTACCGCATTTCACTAGAAATTTAATAAGAGGCATTTGTAAACCATGTTTCCGCCAAAATAAAAGCTTGATGCTTGATGCAGTTTGCGTCAAAATAAAAGATCATGTGCTCATCTCCTTCAAGTATAGAAATTGGTACAACTAATTAAGAAAGTTTCCTTTATTTTTTTGTGCATTTGTTTTACAAAATATGGCTATTACTGTCATTGGATTAATATTATGACTATTATTATGTATAGGTGTAATGTAAATAGACACTGTAACTAAAAGAGGTTTGAATTTTTCTTTGTTTAATTTGCACACTGAATATGGGTTGGAGCTTTTAATTTTGAACTCTCAAAGTGCACCAGATTAATGAATTTAACATTAAAATGCACAAAATTTTCTCACGGGGGGGCATGCCCCCGAACCCCCCTAGAAGGACCAAGGACACACCACCATAGTTTTAACAAAAATCCTGTAAGAAACACTGCTATTGCTATGCCAGAGCCGCTTATAGCTTGTTTTAGGATTCACCGCTGTGGAGTATAGTTCAACTGTATTAATACATATAAAATTTTGACTTATTTCATCTGTTAAATCTCACTCGTTCCTATACTCACTCATTACATGGCATTAGAGGTTTTAATGAATAGGAGTTGGTATGAATATAATTAAGGGCGTGCAAAGATGGGTGGTGTTTATGATCATATAGTGGGCCGGTCTGGGCAAAAATGCCCGGCCCGATTTTTTGTCCCAGTCCAGCCCTGCTACAGACCTATGATCTGCTGAAGATATCACCACAGCTAATCACTGTAACAGTTGGGAACAGAGACAAAAAATACAGGAATAAAAAAAAAATGAAATAAAAAAGTCAAACCAAATTGCATTTGGTCTTATAACGGTTTTCTCACATAATTTTTCTCACACTAATTCTAATCAGAATTTATTTTTTTCTACAAAACTATTCTAAGACACATGCAGTTGAATCAAGTGAATGAAGTAAAAATGTAACGCACTAACTGGGTAGTCTGATTCCCCACCAATTTCCTTTTTCCAGTTTCCTGAACAAATAACTCTTATTAGCTAACAAAACATATACAGCTGTAAGACTTACTGTTAATCAGTGTAGTCATTGATTGGTCATGTCAAGTACACAATAATGACTGTTTGACCAGTTTCACCCACTAATTTGTGCCTATCAGCTAGTCCAGCATTTACCCAGTAGTCATCAGTCTGGACTGATTTTTTTCAGCAGGGTGGTGATGTGTTTTATGACAACATTGTTGACTTGCGACGTCATATCAGGAACTGTCAGACTGAGCAAAAAGGAAGGTAAGAGGAGATAATATTCATTATCGAGCAGTTAGCTAGACAGGAACCACTTCTGTTTTCTTTAGTGTGAGAAATTGAGGCAGAGGCTGTAAGGAAAGGCAACTAAATCCTCTTATACCAGTCGGTTTCTAATCCGTCCATCTTCCTCAACATCCAGATGAAAGAGTGATACAAGCCATCTTGTTGTTCCTTTCTCTGTCTTTCTCTCTTCGACCTCCTTGTGTAATCTGACAGTGAAAATTTACAAAATGACAGTTGTACTTATATCCCTTTAGCCTTCCCGTTGTGTGGGCTGAAGGCACAGATGGATTTGATTTTATTAGCTGTGTTTAAGTGAGCTTCTCTATCCTTTCGTCCCTAGAGCTCTGCCTGGATCTGAATCTGTCTGTCAGGAAGACTTACACCCAATACACTACGTGCTTTGCCTGAGAGATGGAAGGCATCTCTGATTGAAAAGCAATTTTTATTATAATGATGTGCCTAAGATTACCATTGATCTGTTTACAAGACCTTTATTGAATAAGAGAGCAAGATGCATATCAGCGAAAATCCAATGAAATTTTTAGAAAGGATCCAGAAAATGCATTTTTAAGGAAGGGCTAGTTAAATCGTTGAAGTTCTCCATCCAGGCTTAAATCATTCAAAGTTTTCCCATCTCCATTGAAGGGATTCTCAGGGTATCCATGATCAATAGTGTTCAATGATTCTTACAGAAGTACAGCGGTATTGAAATTCATTGGATTTTTCCCTATGAGGATCCCAGGTTTATTCTATTTATCACCAGTACACTTTGAACTTCCATTTCCTAGAGTGATTACACAAACATAAAGATGCTGAACACCAACAAAGAGACCACCTAAGTTCATATAGAATGTACCTTGTTTGTATGCAGATTTCCTAGTAGCATTCAATGATTCCTCTTCAAATCCCGCTCTTAGTTGGCGTGCTTGACAATAATCTGTCACATTAATGTTGATAAACACACATGAACACAATGATTAAGATAGCCAGTCTTTAATGAATCCACAGAAGGTAAATCCTAAGAGAGGGAAGTCCTGCAACACACATAACATTGACGAGACCCAACCACAATGACCATAAAGAGAGAAACTTAAATACACAAGCAGACTAGACTAAGAAAAATTACACATCTGAACAGAATGACACATTTAACAGAATGGTGCAAGAGGAAAACAAAGTAAAGTTGACTTACCAAGGCCGAATGGCCATTCAAAGAGGCATTACATGACAAAAGTGTGGACTGAACGCTTGAATTTAGGGTGCAACTTAAGACGGGGCCATAGAGGGACTAAGGGGGTATGAAGATGATTGGACAGCAGGAGTGGCCGAGGACTGAGAAGAATAAAGAAATGAATGCACAAAATCCAAACAAAAATAGTCTCTTAAGTAAGTCTCTTAAAGCAGCTTGGAGAGAAGGTGGGAGAGGGAATCTGGGCAGGACCAGCAAATCAGACAGATGAACAGAATTATGAAGGCTTAGGAGAATCAAAGTCTCTAACTCTCCAAACTGATAAACAGTGTCCAAGTCCAGTAAACATTCACTCTCAGTGGGGTTCAATCCATACCCTCAAATTCCACGAGAATTCCCTCTGACATGTGCTGCATTGCCAGCTCACACAACTTGTCAGACATGGTAAAGACGATGGTAGGGTCAGTCACTTCTTCTCACGATGGCTCTTCCGTTGCAGAGGGCTCAGCAAGATGCTTCGTGCAGTGGGATGGTGACGACTAGCTGGGCATTGGGTCTGGAGTGGGGCTGGTGACTTTCACAACAGTGAACCTTGATCCACAGGAAACCAACACCCACCAAGCATAAGGATTTATTTGGTCAAAATTCAGTAAAAACAGTAATATTGTGAAATATAATTACAATATTTTGAATATATTTTAAAATCTAATTTATTACTGTGATTAATGGAGCCATTACTCCATTCTTCAGTGTCACATTATATAAATTTAAATAAATTAAAATTTTAAAAATAAATGTATGCATTGATTTAGCAGACGCTTTTATCCAGAGCAACTTACAGTGCATTTAGCCTAACATTTTTTACCTAACATGTGTTCCCTGGGAATCGAACCCACAACCTTGCACTGCTCTACCACTTGAGCCACAGGACCACATATATCAGAAATCATTCTAACGAGACGCTGTGTCGAGCGCTTTGGGGAAACGCCTTTGGCAAGATCAACTCTGAATATCATGTGCAATCTGTCCCATGGAAGGGTGTGAAGTCACGGGTGGGGTGACGTAGCGACCAGGAAGCTATAAAGGCACGTGCCATGCAGCTGACTTCAGCTTTGAGTAGGGAAGCAAGCGCCGGCAGGGGTGCCGGGAGTATGGCTCTGCGACACAGCATCTCGTTCCCTCCAGGAACTAGGGTTACATTCGTAACCTAAAGACGTTCCTCTTCAGGAACTCGAGCTGCGTCGAGCGCTTTGGGGAACGATGTGCCAACGCTGCCAGACTTCCAAGCCCCTGCCTAGTGTGTATCTGAAGGGCACAGCTAAGGCAAAAGGACAGAACAACCAGGAGTGGCTCGCATATCGAGATTGTAAAATCTGGCACACCTGCTAAGAAGGCCTTAGAGGCAGCCATACCCCGAGTGGAGTGAGCCTTGGCTCCCAAAGGAAGGGGAAGACCAGAGGACTCATAGGAGACGTTGATAGCCTCGACTATCCAACGACTACGGGTCTGCTTAGAGGCAGGGGAACCCTTTTTAGGAGGACCGTAGCAAACAAGCAATTGGTCAGATCTTCTCCACAGGGCAGCTCTGTGGACGTATGCGTCCAGTGCTCGAACTGGACACACACAGTTTAGCTTCTCCTGGTCTGGCTCCCGAGAGGGCGGAGGGCAGAAGGCCTACAGTACTATGGGTTGTGGTGTAACAGAGGGAACTTTAGGAATGTAACCCGCTCGAGGGTATAAAAATGCTTTGGCCATACCAGGGGCAAAGTCTAAGTAGGTAGGGGTCACCGCGGGGGCCTGAAGGTCTCCAACTCTCTTTAGAGAAGTAATAGCCAGTAATAGTCATGAATCACTCAAATGGAGCTTTACAAAGAGCCTCTAACACCACAACCAAGACCCAGGGGGAACACGGGACCGTACTGAAGGTCTCAGCCTCAGCGCACCGTGGAGGAAACGTGTAACTAGGGGGTGTCTACCCACTGACTGACCATAGAAAAGGGACGTGGTAAGCAGCTATGGCCGCCACATACACCTTTAAGGTGGAGTGAGTTAACCCCGCAGAGAGCCTAGCTTGGAGAAACTCCAGAACTGTATCAACTGGGCAGTTAACAGGGTCAAGCTGGCGGTCTCTGCACCATGAGGTGAAGAGCTTCCACCTCAGGGCGTACTGTTTCCTCGTAGAGGGAGCTCTGGATTGGAGGAGGGTCTCAACAACCTCGGTTGAATAGACCGGAAGCTATGAACTGTGCCCCCTCAGTGGCCACACCCACAACTTCCACAACTCCGGGCGAGGGTGAATTATTTTGCCCTGTGCCTGAGAGAGTAGATCTGTCCTGATCGGAATCTCCCATGGAGAGCCGTCGAGGAGAGAGATCAGATCTCCGAGCCATAACGGGCCCGGCCGGAACGGGGCTACTAATAGAAGACGGACCCCGTCCCAACGTACTCTCGCCAGAACTCCCGGGAGCAGAGCGATAGGGGGAAAGGCGTACAGATGAAGCCTCAGCCTGGTCTGTACCATACCGTCCAGTCCGGGAGGAGCTGGATGAACTAGAGAGAAACAGAGGGGACATTGCGATATCTCTTGAATCGCAAAGAGGTCCAAAAACTCTCCATATCTACTTCACCACCTCAGGGTGAAGCCCCCCCGGGGCCCCTGTCTCGGCAGTATGTCTGCTCCCACAGTCAATCTCCCAGGAATATACACTGCTCCGAACGAGAGGAGTTTGTCCTGGGACCACAGAAGGATCTGGTGTGCCAGCTTGTACAAGGGGCGCGAATGCAGAGCTCTCTGGTGACTGATATAAGAGATCGCCAATGTGTTGTCAGTGCGCACCAACACATGGTGACCTCTCAGGTCTGGGAGGAAATATTTCAATGCTCGATGCACCTCTAGACAACTGGTATGCCATGTCAGATGGCGACCGCTCCACAGACCGTGGGCAGGGTGGCCACTCATGACTGCACCCCAACCGGTGAGGGACGCATCTGTTGCTAGCTTTACATGGCGACCAAGAGCTCCCAGCACCGGGCCCTGATTCAAGAACCAAGGATTCTTCCACATGTCTAAGGCACGAAGGCATCGCCGCGTTACCTTGATAGTTCGTAATGGATTCCCCCTCGGGAAAATCCCTTGGTCTTGAGCCACCAATGTAGGGGTCTCATGTGCAGGAGGCCAAAAGGTATCGCGTTGGACGCAGCTGCCATAAGCCCTAACAGTCTCTGAAACTGCTTGACAGTGAGTAACTGGCCTTCTCTGACTCTCTTGACTGAGGTAATGATTGATTCGATCCGAGCATCGTGGTCGGATCCCACACTACGCCTAGATAGGTGGTTCTCTGAACTGGAAAAAGTACACTCTTCTTGGCGTTCAGTCTCAGACCCGGCTCCCCCATATGTGCGAGAACGACATCTCGATGTTGAACCGCCATTTGCTCTGATTGAGCTTAAATCAACCAATCGTCGATATAGTTCAGAATGCGGATGCCCTGCATACGGAGAGATGCCCTGCATACCAGAGCTGCATCTACACATTTCGTGAACGTGCGGGGTGAGAGTGCAAGGCCGAAGGGAAGTACTCGATATTGGTAGGCTTTGCCCCCGAAAGTGAACCTCAGAAACTTCCTGTGTTGTGGAAGGATGGATATATGGAAGTATGCGTCTTTGAGATCTATTGTGACAAACCAGTCCTTGGATCTGATTTGAGCTACAACCTGTTTGACAGTAAGCATTTTGAACTTCAGTGCCATTACTGAGAGGTTTAGATGGTGTAAGTCTAAGATCGGACGCATCCCCCCATCCTTCTTTGGAACTATGAAATACCGGCTGTAAAACCCGGACTCCCTGACTAGAGGAGGGACAACCTCGATGGTCGCCTTCCTTAATAGGGTATTCACTTCTTGTTCCATCACCAGAGCCTGCTGGGGGCCGACTACTGTCGGTGTAACCCCATTGAATGTCGGCGGTGGATGGCCGAACTGAATGCGATAGCCTCTTTCTACCATGTGCAGGACCCATTGAGATACATTTGGCAGTAGTTTCCACTCTGCTAACTGATGTACTAAGGGAATCAGTCTCTCGAGACTGACCTCTGGTGTAAGAGGCCCCTGAAGAGGCGGCGAGCGTCTCAGCTCCGCTACGCTCACGGGCGGAAATAACGGAGAGCAGTGCTCGCTGGAAGTGGCTGTACCCTGAAACTCTGGCAGGGTTGGTATACCCACCTCCCGAGGGCACTGAGGTGAGACGGGCACCGTATAATGAGGTGGACACTGCTCTACCCCAGTAGGGGCCGCCCTCTGTAGTCGTGACTGAAATGCGTCATGACTTCTTTGCCGTGGACCTCCCAGCTTGAAGTACGGCTCCATCGGATTCGGATTAGGCTGAGAAGTCGCTTCAGCCTCTGGTCCCTAAGCAGGGAACACGGGCGGCAATGCCCTGTTTGTACGTGGAGAGGGATGCTCCCGCCCAGCAGTCCCTCCAGTACATCCAACTTTGCAAGTTAATAACTGTCATTATATTCCTCAGAATTTAATGCAATCAAACAATCAGACAAGTAAACACGGTCTGGATTGTGATACAATACACATTGAAGTGATATATTGAACTTCTCGAAGTTAGATAACGGTCATTAGATTCCTCAGAAACTAATGCAATTCAACAATCAGACAAGTAAACACGGTCTAGATTGAGATAAATTACGCATTGAAGTGATATACTGACTTTTCAAAGTCATTATATTACTCAGAATTTAAAGCAATCAAACAATCAGACAAGTAAACACGGTCTGGATTGTGATACAATACACATTGAAGTGATATATTAACTTCTCAGTTATTAAATTTCTCAGAATTTAATGTAATCAAAACAATCATACAAGTAAACACGGTCTAGATTGTGACAAAGTACACATTGAAGTGATAGAACTAACTCCTCCTTATTAAATGGAGTTTAAACAACCAGACAAGCAGTCGGGTATGGAAAAATTCACATCAAAACTGAAAATGATGTAATACACACATTGCCTCGACAGCGCGCGAATAGCTTAGTCACACAAACAATATTAATCCCCTTGGAGATTAAATAGCTGCTCATTAACGCTGCCCGTATAATGTTAGGCATAACAGTGTTTGTTGTATACTGGTGCTTATGCAACTTTATGTTTGTGCAACTACAAGCTCGCCGACGCCCTCCATGTCAATCTCCTCGGAGAAAGAAAGGCAGAGCGTCAAGCCCGATGCTTGGGGGGAAGAACCGAAGCTCGTGCTTCCGAACTGAGGAATCGGGGGGGTTCTGATGGGCAAGGTAGGAGATAAGGATGTGCCCGTCTCCATTCCCTCCATCAGATCGATCTGCGAACCCAACGAATGGCGGCGCCACTCCGCCTCGGCGAAAGCGGGACCGGTATCGCGAGGATTGCTGGCGAAGGCTCCCGCCTCGAAGAGAGCCCTCTGGGATCGAAGCGTCCGCACTGGCCGGACAGTCGGCTCCCTCGAGAGCCGACTCAGCGTGCTTCGATCCCAGGCAAACCACGCATAGACTGTGTGTATCCCCACCCGTGATATAGCGTGGGCAGGGAGGAACACACAATCTATAGCGCGATCTGGAATCGCCCTTCAAATGTCGTGTCTTTGCTTTGCTCTTTGGCATTATGTTGTTTATTGGGACAGACAACAATAAATAAGACTCACAAGACAGAATTTAGACATGCACACACAGAGCGCTTGCTGAAAGACGCGAAGCTGAAGTCAGCTGCGTGGCACGTGCCTTTATAGCAGTGGTCACCAACCTTTTCAAGCCGAAGATCCCTGACCTCGGCCTTAATGAAAGGCAAGATCTACCTATCGAAGAATAGATAGAAAAAGACAGCCCAGATTGTACTTCCAACTTGAGGCATTTTATTTAGTATTTTGAATTGTATTTGAATTTAATATACATTAAATTTTCTTTTCTTTTTCTTTTTTACTTAACTCGGAAGCAACCATCATATAATCAGATCATATGAAGTGGCACTGAACTCAAGAAAAATGCCATTGTCAGCAGTAAAGTGCTTATTCACTGAAGTTTATGACGGTACTACCTACCCTTAACATTTTATAAATGAACTGTGCAAACAAAATTATCAACAATTTCAATTAAGCTAAGTGCAGTTATGTCCCATCATATGCAACATCACTTTTCTCAATGCCACCAGAAGGCAAAACTGCTGAAGTAATGTTACGCACTCAAGTCAGTGTGATGGCTGTGACTGAATACTCTCTGTGAGTCCTCTGAAGTCTGGCTCATAGCTAGAGACAGCCAGTTTGAGGCAGTCTGTGAGGTGTCTGTCAGTAAGGCGGCTCCTGTATTTTGATTTGATTATTTTCATCTGTGAAAATGCCATTTCACAGAGGTAAGTTGATCCAAAATAGGCACTCACTTTTAGTGCACATGCAGTGAGGAGCGGAAACTTTTCTCTGTTGACAAGTCCCCAAAAGTCACTGTCCCTTGATCTGGCTTTCAGCTCAATGTCATTTTGCAAATCAACCATCTCCATGTCAACTCCACTTGACAAAGAAAATACTTGCTGGAATTTGGCTGCAACCTGTTCTATATCAATGAGCATGAATGGGTTTGAGACAAATGCAGCAATGCATTCCATTTCGTTTAACTCACCAAAACGCATATTGAACTCTGTTGCAACTTTGTCCAGGTGAGCACAGTATTTCTCAGGGTAAAAAACGTCCTTGTCTTTAATGCTCTGTGACATTTTTTCCAGGTTGGGAAAGTGTGTTAGCCTCCCGTTTTCAAGATGTGTGATCCAAACACCAAGCTTAGACTTAAAAGCATTCACTGCGCTGATCATGTGTGGCAGGTGTCGGTCTTTTCCCTGGAGCTCGTTATTGAGTGTATTCAGCTTTGCGGTCAAGTCTGTCAGAAACCCCAGGTCACACAGCCACGCATCATCTGACAGTTCCTTGTGCTCCTCGTTTCTTGCAGATAGAAATGTCTTTATCTCAGGCAGTAAGTCAACAAACCGCTGAAGCACTTTCCCACGGCTCAACCACCGCACATCAGCATGAAGTAGTAGGTCTCCGTACGCGGCATCGAGCTCATCCAGTAACGCCTTGAATAAGCGACGCTGAAGTGCTTTTGCTCGTATCGAGTTTATCAGTTTGACCACCAATGACATAACGTGTGAAAAATCTACGACTTTCCCTACTAAGGCCTGCTGATGAATGACACAATGATAATTCTTGAACTCGGGTAAATCAGGGTCATTACGGCACAGTGCTATAAAACCAAGGCGCACGCCACGCATCGCCGGTGCTCCGTCGGTGGTAATTGCTACCAGTTTATGAATGGGGATATCATTTTCGCTTACATATTTTTTAAACTCCGTGTAAATATCCTCACCTCGCGTTCTCTCCTTTAAGTGCAAAAGAGTGAGGAAGTCCTCTTTTGTTGTAGAATCCTGGAAAGCCATTCTGACAAAAACAACAAGCTGAGCTGTGTCCACTGCATCCAGAGATTCGTCGAACTGCAGTGAAAAATATTCACAGAGTGACAAGTCCTTTAACACCTGTCGATCCACGTCCTCTGACAGTGACTCGACCCTCCTTGCCACTGATGCAGGGCCGAGAGGCACAGCACGGAGAGAGGCTTTTATGTCGTCTTTGTTTTTGAAATCCTTGAAAATAGTCTCTGCAGTAATGGCCATGGCTTCCTTGAATAATTCGCCATCCGTAAAAGGCTTTTTGTTTTTAGCCAGAAAGTGACTTACACGAAACGATGCTTCAGTAGCAGCCTTATTTTGATCAGCAGATTTTGTAAAAAGTGATTGCTGGGCCTTCAACTCAGATCTCAGCTCGTCAACTTTCCGTGCACGAATCGCGCTCTTTTGCGGGTAGCGGTCTTTAAATTTCGGGTGGTTGGTATTGTGATGCCGCTCCAGATTCCCTCTTTTACATAATGCTTGTTTTTGGTGGCACAACATACATACACACTTCTCTTTTACCAAGGTAAACAGAAATTCCTGTTCCTATTCTGGATGAAAATTGTATGTTTTTGCCTTCTTTCGTGGAGCCTCCGCCATTCTAGTTTGTAGTAGCCTGTTACCTCGCGCGGGCTATCACCATGGAGATCAATATTGACGTTTGCGACAGTTAATTTACGGGTGCTCTTCTTTTATCTGATTGGTCACTTCATTGAAAATAAAGCAGTTGGATTATGAAATACAGATGCTTGCAAAAATGAGCTACCGGGACAGTGATAAAGATCTACTAGTCGATCGCGATCGACGGGTTGGCGACCACTGCTTTATAGCTTCCTGGTCGCTACGTCACCCCGCCCGTGACGTCACGCCCTTCCATGGGACAGATTGCACATGATATTCAGAGTTGATCTTGCCAAAGGCGTTTCCCCAAAGCGCTCGACGCAGCTCGAGTTCCTGAAGAGGAACTATTAGATACTGTACAAATTGCAAATTGTGGAATAAAAATTTACCACATTTGTAAATATACAGCAATTACCTTTTAATACTCTTGAGATGGAAATAAGCTTCCATAGAAAACATTGCAGACAGCAAGAGTGAGTAAATGACACTATCAGTGGCCACAGTTTCAGTCTAGAATAGGCTGAGTCTCTGGTAGTTGAAAGATTGTGAGGGTAGATCATTACAGTATAAACACTCTTATGTTTGTGTGATTTAAACCATATCCTAATATTAAAAAGTTGGGCACTAAAGGAGGTTCTTATGAGGTGCTTTTCTATTTAAGTGAATTTTTTTTTTAATATTGTTAAAATATTGATCCCCCCACCCCACCCCACTTTACACCAACCTAATGTACTGTAGGTGTACATGAGTGTGAAATGAAAGTAGAAAAACAAATATTACTCTAAAAAATTACATTTCCTCTCTCTGTATTATCACACAAGGAATATGAAATATGTATGATACAGTTTAAAAATAAATTTACAGTCTTAAAACTCACATGAACAGCACAACAGCACCTTCTAATCCCAACTTTCACCAGCTCAGCCCGAGAGCTGACAGCATTCCAGATGTCTTCTGTGTGACCACTTTAAGCAGAAACTCAACAACCTGTGGCTTTTTGAAGAGACCAAATGCAGCCCGCTTCAGAGAAGCACACAAGAAAAGAGAGTGCCCTTAGAACACAACCCTCCCGCGTCTCAGAGCCGCTCTGCCTGACCATCATTATGCTTCATCCAAAGCCTCTCTGCAGTGTGAGGTTGGAGGTGAGGATGAGTCAGGTGTACGATGGGAAGAGCCGAGGGGGTGGGGGGGGGGGGTGTTCAGAGGGGCCACAATTGTAAAAAGCTAAGAAAGAAACCATTTTTTTTACCAGAATACAGATGGTGTTAAACATCAATTGGGCGATATATTATACATCGTAGAATCATAAAATCGAAATATGTGCAAGGAAACCTGTGGTGTTTGATAGAGAATGTGTTATGAGAATCATATAAAAGCCACATGCTTCTTCTCGTGCTGTTCTCGGCGCATGCCATTCATTAATGAGACACTGAGCACGCTCCATCGAGGTGCAAGAATGCTTGTTAATTGGCCCGTGAATCAGATTCGTTTATCCTTGGAGCCAGATAAGGGATCCATAATTTATCCGAGACAAAAAAAAGTGAAAGAAATGTAATTATTTTCCTGTTCAGTAGAGCATGTGGAGACGAGGACTCTGATGATTATTGAATTCTCAACGTCTTCTGTTACCCGTTGGATCCACAGCCGGAACTGTGGGGAGCTGGTGAGGGTTCTGTGGCTCCCCGCAAAGTTCATCCGTTCGGTGATATTGGGGGAGCATCGCGCTGCGGTTTTATTGGCGTCGGGTGTGTTTGTCTTCCTTCAGGAACAGCTGAGGCGGATGCGAGATTGGGTCTATGAAAAGAGCAGCTGGGGGAGAACTATGATGTGTACTTGGCTCCCTACTGGGACGTCCTGAAAGCACAGGAGAGAAGTTCATGGCACACATAAACGGATGTAATGTAGAGATCCAGGTTATGTGTAATCACATTAGCATTTGTTCAAGAGTTTATAAACTTCAGACCAAAAAAAAAAACAAAAAAAAGGCAATTAACATGAAACCCTTGTTGTGGATGATATGGTGGATATTTAGTGAGAAATCTGACCTTGAAAATGCATTAATGCTAATTTTTCATGTTCCATGAATAGGTAAATAAACAAAATCAAGCATAAATTGGCTTATTGTAATAAAGAAGACTATCAGTACTCATTTAATTATAGTAAAATGTAATTAAATGTTATTTATTTTATTATATACACTCACTGGCCGCTTTATTAAGTACACCTTGCTAATATCGGGTTGGACCCCCTTTTGCCTTTAGAACTGCCTTAATTCTTCGTGGCATAGATTCAACAAGGTGTTGGAAACATGAACATTGTCATGTTCAAGAAACCAGTCTGAGATTTTTTGAGCTTTGTGACATGGTGCATTATCCTGCTGGAAGTAGCCATCAGAAGATGGGTACACTGTAGTCATATAGGGATTGACATGGTCAGCAACAATACTCAGGTAGGCAGTGGCGTTTAAACAATGCTCAATTGATATTAAGTGTGCCAAGAATATATCCCCCACACCAATACATCACCACCACCAGCCTGAACTGTTGAGACTAGGCAGGATGGATCCATGCTATCATGTTCTTACACCAAATTCTGACCCCACCTCATCAGACCAATCAACGTTTATCCAATCTTCTATTGTCCAATTTTGGTGAGCCTGTGCCAATTGTAGCCTCCATTTCCTCTTCTTAACTGTGAGGGCCGGCACCCGGTGTGGTCTTCTGCTGCTGTAGCCCATCTGCTTCAGGGTTCGACGCGTTATGCATTCAGAGATGGTATACTGCATACCTTGGTTGTAACAAGTGGTTATTTGAGTTACGGTTGCCTTTCTGTCATCTCTAACCAGTCTGCCCATTCTCCTCTGACCTCTGACATCAACAAGGCATTTTCGTCCACACAACTGCCGCTCACTGGACATTTTCTCTTTTTCGGACCATTCTCTGTAAACCCTTGAGATGGTTGTGCATGAAAATCCCAGTAGATCAGCAGTTTTTTAAATACCCAGACCACCTCGTCTGGCACCAACATCAATCCCACGTTCAAAGTCACTTAAATTCCCTTTCTCCCCCATTCTGATGCTCAGTCTGAACTTCAGCAAGTCGTCTTCACCACATCAAGATGCCTAAATGCACTGAGTTGCTGCCATGTGATTGGCTAATTAGCAATTTGTGTTACCAAGCACTTGAACAGGTAAACCTAATAATTTGGCCAGTGAGTGTATACATAAATATGCACATACACTACCAAGTATGGGATCTCTAAGATTTTTTTCAATGTTTTTGTAAGGTTGTATGGTTGTAAGGTTGCATTTATTTGATCAAAACTACGGTAAAACTCAAGTATTCAGTGTCGCATTATCCTTCCAAAATTGTTCTGATATGCTGATTTGCTGCTCAAGAAACATTTCTTATTATTATCAATGTTGAAAACATCTGTACCTTTTATTATAATTTAAATAATTAAAAAGAACGTAATTGATTTAATATAGAATTCTTGTGTAACATTATAAATGTCTTGCCACTGCTACTTTCTGAATAAAATCCCCAATGAAAATTTAAATTGATTGAAATGCCAATGTAGTTAGTAATGTATGAGACTGGGGATGTGTGACAGAAGAGAAGGTCTAAATGACAGGATATAGAGTCAGGTAGTGTAAAAAAATTTAAAAGAAGAAGAAAAGAAAGAAAACAAGAACTCTCACATCCATCTCTGCCTAATCTTTGACTCAATTGCAGCTCTAATAACAAGGTGGAGGGGATTACACTCTTCCACCCTCAAAACACTCTTCCATTTCACCCCTCACTCAAGCCATGATTACTGTTTCCAAGGCAACAGTTCCAGAATGTCTCCATGGCAGTGACAGTGTCTTTTCCTGAGTTCACATCCATATTATGGTCAGAGGGAAAGAACATCCCCTACTTTTGGAAGACAAAGCCACTCTAAACATTCAGCCCAACGTTACCAAAAGTAGTTTTAGAGCTCTTGGCCTCCACCTCCAGTCCCCTATTGTCCCAGAAAAAGAGAGTTAGAAGGAGCGATAGAGAGAGGGAGAGATCACCCCGGAAGGCAGGTAGAAAGAAGGACACCTTGCACTGCTGTAATTGAATCACTACTCATCAGTGACGCTGCTGTGATTTTCTTGGCCAGGACTGATTCTAGGGTCACACTGAGATACTCACACACACACACAAAGACACACACAGAGATTATTCCTTTTCTCCATATCTAAACGCCCATTCACACCAAGAACGATAATGAAAAAAAATAACTATAAAAATATTAGCATCCACACCAACATATGATAACCTTCTGTTTATAAGCATGCGCCTGAGGTGGTCTGGTGGATTCTGATTGCCTATCAATGTTTGTAGTGTTAATCACCTGGGGAAAATATTTATAGATTTTGAAAGTGTTTCTAATTATGGTTTATCTTTAGTGATATATTTGTTGTGTGAACCTATTTTCACAGAATTAGAATGTTTATTAAAACTTTATGGTGGATGTTAAAGTTATCATCCTTGGTCTGAACAGAATTTCTATTCCTCATACACACATTCCGTGTGGCTAAACCTGAAAAAATAATGAAGAATATGCTATATGCATGAGTGATATCGCTTATATAGTGAAAAAGTATATATCGTGAGAGAGAGATAGATAGGATCTATATAAATATATACACTATATTACATGTTCCATTATTATAAAGTTGATTATATTACATATTTATTTATTTTTACTTAACTTATTTTCTTCATTATTAATAATAATATCTTGAATAAATCTAACATGAAAACATGTTATTACAGCCACCATTTTAATGTTTTTTTTTAGCAATGAATTGGGAGTTCATTAAAAAGTTGATATATGGTCATTTTAAATGTTTATATACAACATTTTATTTGAGTGTTGATTATTAAATAAATTTGATTAATTAATTGATTATTACATAAACTTTGGATTGCGTTTTTTAAATGAAAATCTATATTTTGGTTTTTGTGTTTTGGTATAAAAAATAAAAAATAAAATAAAATAAAAATTCTGGTGAACGTTACTTCAGGAATTAAATTGATCAAATCCAACAGGATTGCAGCTTAGTAAAACATCCTTTTTAACTCACTCATACCCATGAGATGTGAGAAATTACAAGCACTGTGAAACTATAGTATCACTGTTTTTTATCTATGTGCATGAAACCGAAGATATCTTTTATCATTTGATGTTTTATTGCATTGCATTAGAACACTGTTTAATGACAACTTAATACCAGTATATCGCTTCGAGTGGCAGAAAAAAAACTTGACTGGTTCAAGTACTAAAAGATACTCAAGCAATCACTGCTCTATCCTTTAACAGCAACCCACCTACAAAATAAAGTATCATACTGAATGCATAATGAGTCTGCATATTTTGCTGTTTCAGCTTCAAGTCCTTATGATGTATTTTTTATTTTATTTATTTATTTTTGCTATAAAAAAGAAAGTGATCAATATTTCCAATGCAGCAGCAACAAAATGAAAGGGGTTTGTGTTTGCAATGACTGGTGTCTGGAAAAGTGACCTGAAAACAACTGACTGCGGGAGATACAATGACCCAGCAGTCTCCTTTTGATGACACAACAGAGGCTGCACCACAGACGTAGGCAAATTATTGTGCTTTTCCAGACACTGGTCTCCTCCAACAGGGAGTATGCTGATATTCAGCTTTGGATTTAAGAAGAAAAGGATCAAAGAGAACCGAAGAATAGAAAGACAAGGTGAGAGAGTGCAAGTTTACCATTGGTCAGAGGAGACAAACTTAAAGCTGGCACTTAAGACAGCACTTTAGAAAATTGCTAGTCAGAGACACATGCAGAAGCATGTGAAGAAGTCGTGCCGGGCCCCTGCTGATTTGTTCGATGTACACATTCCAAGTGTAAATCACACACAGGCACTTAAAGCCATTATGATGTATAATTGCTTTGCACTCTCTGATCCTCAATCACTAATCAATGGTGTCATTCTCCAAGATGCCCCATGCTGTTCTCTTGGCAACCTGGCGGCCGATCCTTTACAGACATGGCACTGACACAAATCCTGCACAAACTATTTAAACATTATAGATGACAGTGGAATTACTGCAATGAACACAAATACACATTTGTACATACACACTGAGTGATTACATGATGCCAGTGTGTGAATGTGTCCTAATGGTACCTTATTTTGTTATGGTCTTGCTGCTTTGGAATATTTTGAATTATGAAAAAATTCCATATTGCTAAACAGAATTTTTCTTTTAATAATAATTTGATCATTATTTCAAGGAAAATACTGTAAATATCATAAATAAATGAAGAAATGAAGGAAAAATGAAAAGAAAGAAAGATAACCAGAATTCTGGACAAAAATTTATCAAATTCTGAATCAGAACTCAGAAGCAAAATTACAAATGAAAACTTCTTTTACACTTTAAACGAGTACGCAAGACCAGGAATCACATCTGAAATATGTTAAATTAACATCAAACATTTTTGTATAATTACTGTCTTTACATGACTGCGATCCCAAACAGCAGGCACCCACCTCTAAAAGCAATGACCTGAGCACAAATAAATTATTACATTCAGTGGCTTCTCCTAGTTTTCTTAGATATATTTGTCAGTTTATCAGGAAGTGACCATTTGACTCGTTGGATGGATGGTGGTTTATTTCGAAAATGTTTTATGCGATATTCCGGTTTTTGCGCATAAGTTAAAACTTCCTCTTTGGATGGAAACATACAGTAGCTACTGTCTTGGAAGAAACCAGTAAAACACAATCTCTGCCAGGTGCACCGTAGAAAGAAGTTTGGTTTATCTCAGCTCAGCCAATAAAACAGAATGCTACTAATCCAGAAAGCCCCCTGCTGTTACACTAATTGAGTTCAATATGCAGTGAGTGTAACCATCCCTCTCTTTCTCCATCTCCTTCTGTCCCGTTTATTTCTTCTCACTCTCACTGTTGTCCTTTTTTATGTGTATGCTGTGAGGTTGTGTTTCAAAGTTTGTCTTTCTTAAAGTGGTTGAATGACATCGCAAAAAAAAAAATATTTATTTGGTGTAATGAAATGTGTTTATGCTTTTTAAAGTTTAAAAAAAAACACATTATTTTCCACATACTGTACATGGTTGTTTCTCCTCTATGCCCATCTTTCTGAAACGCATATAATTTTACAAAGCTCATCATTCTGAAAAGCAAGGTGTGCTCTGATTGGCCAGCTATCCAGTGCATTTTGATTGGCTGAATACCTCAAGCGTATGACGGAAATGTTACGCCCCTACTGTGATGCCTTGTCCCGGTGCGATAAATCAAAAACAATAAAACCCATTACATAATTACATAATTACTGATTATACTGACTTTTACTGTCTTTTTAACCATTGAGTTGCGTTGCATCATGCTGCGTAAACATAAAACCATGTCTGCATTTGTGATCAGAGAAATGACAAACAACAATTGCTACTCTGCACTGCTCAAAACTTTGCATTTGAATAGTTAGTGGCAAATCTTTTAAATAGGAAAACTTACTTACAGGCTATGAGTGAGCAATATTTGTCAAAACACCAGCATTGTAGCCTACTCTACCAGGAAACAGTCCTTGTCCTCTGTAAAATGCATTGTACAAATCAGAATATTTGGTTTTAACTGTTCTGGAACAGTGTTGCAAATACAATTTAACCACTGTTTTCTAGTTGTGTCCTCTTTTGGAAGGCCAGACAAAGTAGTTTCGCTTTCACAGCGAAACACACAGTGTCTCCACCACATGGCGGCGGCGACAGCGGCAGCAACAATACTACAGCAAGAATCAAAGTTACTCCTTTTTTCTTTGCATGAACATTTGCAAATATTTTTTTTGACACTTGTAGGAGTTCCTAATCAAAAGATGACCAGCCTACAAAAAATGTCTTATATATTTCCTGTTATGCTGTATAATTTCCAAATATTGGACTTATCAACTAAGGCCTTATTGATCTGAGCTTATATACCTCAGTTTGTGAGTGAACATTGTCAAAAATATCTGCAAATAATGTTGTTGCTTTTTTCACTCAAAACCCAAGATGCATATACTTAGATGAAAGAGGCCTACAACCAAGCAGCTCCAAAAAGAAATGATTTTCTTTTGCCTGCTGAGCAAAAGAAAACAAGTTAACAAAGACTGAATCTAAGGTTTGTATTTGTAGCATACAATTTTAGAGCAGTTTAAAAATTTGCATTTGTGATGTGTAATTTATGGTGTAGAAAAAACATGAAACCCTCTTCAAATAATATTAACCACAGTTCTTATTGTACTCATAAACCGAAACCCTCTATCCTAAAAATCCAAAGCAAATTGCAAAAAATTTGAAAAAGCAAATTTTCAATGCTATTAAATAAAAATGCTAATAATCTGTTCTGTTTTAGTTTTATAAAAACTGTCAAGCAAGTTTTCAAAGCACACAAAAGCATTATTGTAGCTAATGATTCACAACAAGGTCCAAGTTGGCATTTTTCTTTGGTTCATGTAAGCTATCTATGTTCCTTTATCAAGAGGAAAAGAGATGTAGTGAGAGAATGAGAGCGAGAGAGCAGGTGCGCATTAGTGCGAAACCCAAAACCTGCCCACATCTCCCAATTAAACGCTTGATGGTCATTATGCATTCAGGTGATTAGAACCTTCACACTTGAATCTGGTATTTGTATTCCCTCATATTCTCTGCTTTCCCCACATGCATATTAATCACCGGATTTAAATCATGAGACCTGATTTGTCTCTAATGGACTGCACAATGCATCTGTCATTATTTATGTTATTTCCTTCCTCCCCTCCTCCTCTTTCCTTCCCGCGTTCGTTTTGGCAGGTAGTGAGCTGACACAGGAGAGTGTAATTAACTCAGTGAGGCTGTAAAAAACAGTGTGATCTGTCACCAGCCGGGCCCTGTCAGTGTAACACAGCTTTACACCACCTGACTGCTTCTCATTAGGAGAAATGTGTGTGTGAGTGTGTAAATGATTTAGCAGCCTGATCCGTGCATCTCTACACCAACACACCCTTAAACCTCCTCTTCTTTCATTTCAGTAAAGGGACACCTCATCTGTAGTCCGAGGTACGAGTGGCCTTCACATGATGATACCCATTAGCTATCATAAGAGACATCAGAGCACATAATTCATGCATTACATGTGACTGGCTTAAAGGGAAAGTTCAAAAAAAAAAAAAAAAACAAGAAAGAAAAGACAAGAAAAGAAAATTCTGCCATAATTTATTCTCCCGCATCTCACTAAGAAAATATATGACTTTCTTTTTTCTGTAAAGCAAATATTTTGAATTATATAATAATAGTCACTCTTTTCTGTGCTATTACCATGAATGTGAACCAAAGCTTTCAAGCTTCAAATAGGACACAAAAGTGGTGCATAGGACTTCATGTCTTCAGAAGCCATACAATCAGCCAGAATTCGGCATTAAATTATAAACTTCATTACCAAAGAGCTCTTAATCTCTGTGACCACTCAGTTCAATTCATGAACTAATAATTTGGTAAACTGGATCAATCGATTAAAAAGATCTTACTCAGAAGATCTGGTTTTCATCACTACTTTATTCTCATTATAAAGTAGGCTATTATTATACACAACAAATTTTAATAAAACAATTTAACTAAAATGTATAATCAAAATAAAAGAAATAAGAAAGAAAATAGTAATGAACAAAAACAAAATATTTTTAGTAACAAAAGTTTAGTAGTATAAAATAAAAACTATAGTGAATCTATACTAAACTGTAATTATTAAAATCATCGTTTAAACTGCATTGAAGAACAATTGGTGTAGAAACTATTTTCACTCAGAAAACAATTACAAAGAAAACACAAGTAACAACTGCATTAAATGTGAAGTAGAAAAACTTACATTTTTAATATTTTAATAGTCATTGTTTTATCTATAACTTTGAATAACTATTATATACAATATAACTAAAATATTAATGTAAAGCAAATTTGAAAGTGGTTCAAACTGATTTTGAAACATCAAAACAATATTATAGATAGAATTTATTTTCATGAATAACACTACAATTTCTAAAAATGAATCACACATTCGTATTCGTATGACTTCAGAAGTAATGGAATACAGCGCAGAAGTAATTTGGCTAACTTTTATGATGCTTTTTTTATTTTGACAGTGTAAAAAGTAAAAGAGTAAAGAGGACATTCTTCAGAATGTTTTATGTGGCTTGTTTGCAATGACAGAGAGTGAGGAAATGATGACAGAATTTTTATTTTTGAGAGCACTGTCCCTTTAAAGAGCAAATTGGATGTCCATTTTCCACAAGTTTGTATAATTCTTTAGGGTCTTCATGAAATGTCGGCAACATACTTTGGATACAATTCCTCAATGGTCGTGCAAAACAACTCTCTTTTTACCTCCTTGTCAAAAGCAGCTCTGTTCACAGTGACCCATTTTGGTGCATGTCTCTTTATATGCTAATGAGCTCTGCTCACCCTGCAGTCCATAGGCGTACTGTTAACTTATGTCCAATAGTTCAGAGGAGGACAATAAAAGCGTTAGTCACTAGGCTGAGTCGTACGTCAATCAAACTGTTGACAGGTGCACAAAATCCTCCTCAACATTTAACAATCTCAAATTGGAGAGCACGGGCACTGTTCGGTCAGGTTAATCAGGTTAAGCGAAAAAGAGAAGATGCACTTTTAATAGCGAATGGACCGCAACATACTCTTGGTTAAGACCTATAGATGGCGAAGCAGAGAGAGCTTTTTGCATTGCATCACACCACACACGGACTGCAGTAACACGTAGGCCCCAGTAATTTTCCAGATTCTGAAATAGCTAAGAAAAAAGCTGTAGAAACTTTGGGTGATATTTTGGGTCAGGTAGTGTCTTAATCTTTTAGTCGGTGGGTTTTAAAAGAAATATAGGCAATATATTACAGAAAGCTTGAAATGTCTACTTTTAAACGAAAATATTCAAACCAAAATAAATAGGCTAAGGTCATTCTCTGATTATGTAATCCATATGAAATGTGCATTAATGTGCATAAATTAATTTAAAGGGGCGACGCATTTACTACTTTTAAAAAATGTGGGTCAGGAACCGGGTCGGGTACAATTTTTTCTTTTTTTTTTGGCGGTTCGAGTTGTGGGTGGGTTAGTTGAAAACATTGGTCAGGTGTGGGTTGTTTATACATTGACCCGCGCATCACTGGTTTGTATACAGCTTGCAAGGTTTATGCGCATGCTCCAAGTCTTCTTCTTCATTTTGTATCTCTGTGGCAAAATTACAGTACTACATAATGATTGTCAGGTAATCACAAGAGGCAGACAGGTGGTGAGTTGAAATGAGATTTATTTTTACAAGTGCAGCAGAACCGGGATGCAAAGGTGAGTAATGAAGTAGATGATAACGTTCACTGTGACTTAACTGAGAGGTAACCCAAGTCTCTGGTTTAGGAGCTGGAGGAAGAGTGCGGGAAGGTTCTCAGAAGGAGGACGGTAGGCTGACGGCTGACGAACGGGAATGAAGGCTTCTGAAGGTAAGTGGTTTTCTCTTGAGGTGAGTAGCGCGGGTGAGTCTGTTGTCAGTGGTATTGACGAGGCCAGACGATGACTGGTGAGTGAGAGTAGTTTATAAAGGGTATGAGATGATGAGATGGCCAGGTGAGGGTGATTAGAATTCAGGGGAGAGTGAACGAGAGGGGGGAGCGAGTGAAGATGATGGCGTGGCTGTGACAGTACCCCCCCCTCCCGGGGCGGCTCTTGACGACTGAGAAGAGGGACGAGTACGGCGACGAGGTCTCCCACGACCTCTAGGTGCAGGACGGTCCGGATAGTCAGAATGGAACTGGGTGAGTAAAGTAGGATCAAGGATGTCATCTTGATGAACCCAGGAGCGCTCCTCAGGTCCATAGTCCTCCCAGTCGACCAGGTATTCCAACCGGGGACCTCGTCGCCGAGAGTCTAGGATGTTACGGACTCTGTAGATGGCCTCCTCTTCAACAGGAACGGGAGGAGGAGGTTCATCCGCCGGGGCAGGACCTGAGGAGGGAGGAGTGACAGGTTCAGTGTGAGGTTTGAGTAAGGATTCATGGAATGATGGTGCAATTTTATACTCAGGAGGAAGGTTGAGACGATAGGTGACGTCATTGAGCTGCCTCTGCACAGTGAATGGTCCGATGTATCGAGGACTCAGCTTTCTGCAGGGCAGGCGGAGACGTATGTCCAGCGTCGAGAGCCATACCTTCTGCCCGGGATGGTATTGAGGGGGTTCGGTTCTACGACGGTCGGCTTGTCTCTTGTGTCTCCGCACTGCCTGCTGAAGGTGTACATGAGCTGAGTCCCATACCCTCTCGCTTTGATGGAACCAGTAGTCGACAGCAGGAACTTCAGACGGTTCACCAGACCAAGGGAAGAGAGGAGGTTGGTAACCTATAACACATTGGAAAGGTGTGAGGTGCTCTGGCGGAGGGAATTCTGGGCATACTCGGCCCAGGGGAGGAAATGGTTCCAGCTGTCTTGGTACTGGTGGCAATAGGATCGGAGGTACTGTCCAATCTCCTGGATCTTCCACTCAGTCTGGCTGTTAGTCTGAGGGTGATATCCAGAGGAAAGGTTTACCGTGACTCTGAGGAGTTTGAAGAAGGCTTTCCATACCCGAGAGACGAACTGTGGTCCACGATCTGAGACAATCTCTTCAGGGATGCCGAAGTTTCGGAAGACAAAAGTGAAAAGAGCTTCGGCTGGTTCGAATGCGGTAGGTAATCCGGGCAATGGTATCAGCTTGCATGACTTGGAAAACCAGTCCACTACGACGAACACACAAGTGTTTCCGTTGGAACGAGGGAGATCTGTCATGAAGTCTATCCCAAGATGGGACCACGGACACTGAGGAATGGGTAGAGGAACGAGTTTACCCTCCGGTAGTCTTCTGGGAGTATTGGTAACGGCGCAGACTGAGCATCCCTTGATGTAACGTGAGACGTCCTGGGAGATGAATGGCCACCAGTACCGTTGAAGGAGGAGCGAGAGGGTACGCCTACTACCTGGATGTCGGTTATGACTTCGAATTGATGATTAGCTCCCTCCAGCCAGTGTCTCCATTCTTCCAGTGCTAATTTGATAGCCAGAAGTTCCCGGTTACCGACATCATAGTTCCGCTCCGCCAGGGACAGTTTTTTGGAAAAGAAGGCACATGGATGGAGTTTAGGAGGCTCACCCTGCCGCTGATATAATACAGCACCAACTCCAGTGGATGAAGCGTCGACTTCAACGATAAATGGAAGATCGGGGTTGGGATGTACCAGTACAGGGGCTGTGGCGAACGCATCTTTGAGGTCGTGGAATGCTTGGATGGCCTCAGATGACAAGGACAGAGACTTCGGCCGGCCTTTCAGAGAGGAAGTTAATGGATTAGTGATGAGACTGAAACCCTTGATGAATCTCCGGTAGAAATTGGCAAATCCTAAAAAGCGCTGAAGTTCCTTTACCGAAGTGGGCTGAGGCCAGTTGTGAATGGTTTCCACCTTCCTCTGGTCCATTTGTACTCCGTGTTGGTCAATGATGTAGCCCAAGAACTGTACGGATGGAATATGGAACTCACACTTCTCCAGCTTCAGATACAGTTGGTGTTCTCTCAGTTTTTCTAGGACTTGGATGACATGTTTGCGGTGTTCAGAGAGTGAAGAGGAGTAGATTAGAATGTCGTCAATATATACTTTGACGAACCTGTTGAGGTAGTTCCTGAAGACCTCGTTCATGTATCCCTGGAAGACTGCTGGGGCGTTGGATAGTCCGAAGGGCATGACGAGGTACTCATAATGGCCGGAGGGGGTGATGAACGCGGTCTTCCATTCGTCACCCCGCCTAATGCGAATGAGGTTGTAGGCTGAACGAAGGTCTAACTTGGTGAAGATTTGAGCTCCACGCAGCTGTTCCAAGGCTGCTGGAACCAGAGGAAGGGGGTAGCTGTACTTAATGGTTTGAGAATTGAGATGTCTGTAGTCGATGTACGGCCGCAAGCCTCCGTCCTTTTACCCACGAAGAAAAAGCTTGAAGCGGCAGGGGAGGTTGAGGTCCGAATGAACTGTTGACTGAGGGCCTCCTCCACATACTCCTCCATGGCCTTCTGCTCCGGGATGGACAGAGGGTAAACGCGTCCTTTACCTAAGGTGGCCCCAGGTAGTAGGTCGATAGCACAGTCCCATGGCCTATGAGGTGGTAGTTTGGTTGCAAGTTGCTTGCTGAATACATCCTGGAACGCCCCATACTCAGAGGGAATCACTACAGACTGTTGAGTTTCGGGACTCTCGACGGTGGTTGAACTAACTCGGAACGAGCGCTCAATCTTAGATGAAGAGGGAGGTGAAGGTTTCTTAATTGAAGACAAGCAGTTGGAAAAGCAATATTCACCCCAGCATAAGATCTCTCCGGACCTCCAGTTGATGGTGGGTTGATGTTGAACCATCCAGGGGCGTCCCAGGATGAGCTCGGCAGTTGACTCCTCCAGCACCATAAACGAGATCCTTTCAGTATGAAGACATCCAATCTGAAGAGTGATAGTTGGGGGGAAGTGACGAATCCTTCCTCGACCCAGGGGTTTGCCTTGGATGGTTTGTACTCGGAGATCTTGGTGAGTTTTGAGTTTTCGAAGATTCAATTTTTCGAGTAGTTGAGAGGAGATGAAGTTCCCTTCGGCACCGGAGTCGAGTAGGGCTTGCGCTGAGACACAAAGACGAGGGGTTAGGAGTAAGACCATAGTACGATTGAGAGTTTCAATTTTAGGAGGGACTTGAATGGTGCTTACCGCAGTGCGTGGAGGACGCACAGGACAGCCACTGAGGAGATGTTGATCAGAAGCGCAATATAAGCACAGGTGATTCTGAATCCTTCTTTGCCGTTCAACGGTGGAGAGATGATAGGAGTCGACTTGCATGGGCTCTGGTGCTGGAGGAGCGAGAGAGGGTGCTGGGAGCGGAGAACTGGCAGCGGCTGATGGTGTATGACCACAGGCTGTGAGACGTTGAGAGACTTGGATAGTTTTTTGGATGAGATTCTCGAGACCCATAGCGTCATCATAAACAACCACTAATTGCCGGATTTTCGAATTTAAGCCGTGTCGAAACACTGTCATTAAAGCGGTCTCATTCCAGCCACTAGAGGCCGCCAGGGTGCGGAATCGGAGAGCATAGTCACATACCAAAGATGATCCTTGTTGAAGATTGAAGAGCTGGTCATGAATGGAGAGTTCTTCAGCGGACACACCGAAAACCACTTTGAAGTGTTGAAGGAAGCTGGAAAGAGACTGGGTTATGGGTGAGTTAGCGTTCCATATAGATTCGGCCCATTGAAGAGCGCGGCCAGATAACAGAGATATAATGAAAGCAATACGGGCAGAGTCATTATGTAACTGATGCGGTTGCATCTCGAAATATAGAGAAACCTGGAGTAGGAAGCCGCTGCAGTTCTCCGCCTCGCCTGAGTATGTCGCTGGTCGGGCCATGGGACTAGCAGAGGCAGCTACCGAAGCAGAGGGTGTTTGCGGAAGTGAAGGTGAGTTAGGATCTTGGCGGTCAGTAGCGATGACAGGAGGATTTTTTAGTATGGCTTGACTGACGGCTTGAACCAGTTCAGCGAATGTGTCCCGCTGCGGCGGATCCTCGGGTTCTGATGCAGCTTGCATTGTGATGGGTCTGGCCTTCTGTCATGTAATCACAAGAGGCAGACAGGTGGTGAGTTGAAATGAGATTTATTTTTACAAGTGCAGCAGAACCGGGATGCAAAGGTGAGTAATGAAGTAGATGATAACGTTCACTGTGACTTAACTGAGAGGTAACCCAAGTCTCTGGTTTAGGAACTGGAGGAAGAGTGCGGGAAGGTTCTCAGAAGGAGGACGGTAGGCTGACGGCTGACGAACGGGAATGAAGGCTTCTGAAGGTAAGTGGTTTTCTCTTGAGGTGAGTAGCGCGGGTGAGTCTGTTGTCAGTGGTATTGACGAGGCCAGACGATGACTGGTGAGTGAGAGTGGTTTATAAAGGGTATGAGATGATGAGATGGCCAGGTGAGGGTGATTAGAATTCAGGGGAGAGTGAACGAGAGGGTGGAGCGAGTGAAGATGATGGCGTGGCTGTGAAACTGATCTGGCATGTATACTACATCGTTTTCAGTCGGTTTCACTGGTTTTTTGTGGACGCAGATATTTCTTGATATGATGCCGTGTGGACGAGATTTTATTTATTTTTTTGAACAAGGGAAAAAAAGATCGGACTGGGGTAAGCTCCGGTTTCGTTTGGACGTAGCCTGAAACTGTTTAGGTTATTTTGGGGATAAAAAAAGAAAGAAAGAGAATGGATTTTTATCATTGTAGGATGGTTGTGCCCACACACTAAGACAGATGCAGACACCATGTAAAAGTGTATTTTGTATCCAATGTCCATTTTAAACCTCCATTTCTTTAATTTGACCAGCAATAGACTCCTATACACAGTTGCGAGTGATTTTTGCATATTAGCTAACGTGAGAGACATCAGAGCACATAATTCATGCATTACATCTGACCGGCTTAAAGCTACTTATGCCTGACTAATATAGAGAAAGAAAGATCTCATGTTTCTCATTTCATACTCAGATCTGGATCTGCAGTAAATTACATCACCTATCCTCACACAGATGAAGGAAATGGGGAGAGGAAGAAAGGGAAGAAAATAAAAAAATAGAAAGAGCACCAGAGAATACTGCTGAGACCACATTTAGTGATGCTGAAAGTCTAATTACAATGGGCAGCTGTTCGTAATAGGGTTTATACAGCAGCATGCTGAGTACAGGTAGAGAGGTCAGGCTCTCCACACCTCTTGAGAACAGCTATAAGGAACAGACCGCATAGTGGGATGTAGATCCCACAGTAGAACAACAGTTTCTCTCACTTTTACAAACAACTACAGGCAGGGGGGTGATAGCCTGGTAGGTGGGGTGGAGAGTACAGGTTTGATATCCGGAAGGAGCAACTCATAAACTGCTGTTGGAGTTATTGGAATGTTCTATCACCATTGTACTTTTGGCCCAGATGGCTCCAATGGGATTGTGACTGCAATTAGTGAACTGTAAACTGCAATGCTATAAAAGTGTGCACTTAATGGCATGTTGTCACATGGGAGGTTGTCCAAAGAACTTCATCTCAGTAACTTTAACGTTTGTGATCAAAGAACTAATAAAATATACATATTTTCTCTAGCAAAAAGATTTTGTAAGGTGACAACATGTGACCAAACATGCCCCACTGACACAGGTCGACATGTTAAATTATCCTTTATTTCCTGGAGAACAGTAGAAATTCCAGAAAATGCTCTCTCTATTTTTTTATAAAATAATATATTAAAATACATTATTATGCATATTTAAAAATGTGTATAAACTATTTTATTATGTATTTATAATAATAAATATAGAATATATATATATTTAAATATATATATATATATATATAGTGTATGCATATTATTTATAATTATAATAACATAATGTTTAATGTAATATAACAATATATTAGAAATATAATTATATAATTTTGAGAAAATGATTGTAAATTAATATATTCTACTTATATATTATAATATATACTGTACATACACATATACTGTACACACACACACACACAGAGAGAGAGAGAGAGAGAGAGAGAGAGAGAGACGTTCACATTTTAGATAATTACTATATTAATAAAATTAAATATTATATGATGCATTATATTCACTCTCACTGGTGAAACAAAACAAACACACTGGTGTAACTTGCACATGTCTCACACTTGTGAGTCTCACTTGAGTCTCTTAAGGACCATGCTGCAATTCATACAAGCTCGAGGTGAAATTATTAGGTTTGGGAGTCTGCCATTTAATCCACAAGTGAACCAAACCACACGCTAACATGTTCAGATCACACCAGCTGTTGTACTTTGAAGAATTCTACACAGCGGTCTCCCACAGCTGGCCGATCGAATTATGGCTCGACAGAACGAGACAAGCTAAGCATGCTGAGATGGTCCCCAGTCAGCATGTGCTTGGATTAATATGCATGAAAATTGAAACACATATACTCAATAATCATTTAAGCACCAGACTAGGCTTGAAACAGCCAAATCCACATGAATTCATGCATGTCACGGACAAAGAAAATCTCTCCACAGGGTTTTTATTTTTGGCCCCTGTGAAAATATAAAAAATAAAAAATTGAGGAGTTGACAATATTTTCCCCATTACCACTGCAGGGGTCTTTTCATATGCTTCCTTAAAGGTGTACAAATGTATTTCAGGATGAAATAGGCTTAAGTGGTCTTAAGAGTCTCAGATTGACGTCAGGGTTAAAGATGTCACATTATGCTGGTTATAAAACTGCTAAGGTCTTTTTGAGCTTCATATATCTACATTTCAAGGTAAATTCCTCTTGGGCTATCAAGTTCAGATTTCCCTTTCAAGTTAGGCACTAAAGGCAGATTCTACCTGTGATGGAAAGTTGTATGATCTGTCCCTTCAACATCTCTGTAATGCGTATGTGATGTGCGTGTGTGTGTGTGTGTGTGTGTGTGTGTGTGTGTGTGTGTGTGTGTGTGTGTGTGTGTGTGTGTGTGTGTGTGTGTTTGTGTGTGTGTGTGTGTGTGTGTGTGTGTGTGTGTGTGTGTGTGTGTGTGTGTATATATATATATATAATGAGATACAATAATCTGTAATAGCAATCTATAGTTTCAAGGTCTATTCACACCAAGGATAGGCATGGTAAACATAACACAGTATGATCTGTTGTTTTCATATTCGTTAAATCTTTTATTTTCTTTAGACACATAACATTTTATTCAAGTATCTTAAAATTTTTAAGTCAATGTCAAATGTTGGTCATAGTCTGTGTGAATAGTTTTAGTGTAAAATTCTTTGCTATTATTTTATACTCTTCTGTCATTTATTCAGATTATATTTCTATAATACATTCTTTTTCACCCTTTATTGGAGCATTCTGTTCTAGCCATCTACTATCTACTAATCCATACAATTATTTCCCAAACATAATGAGAACATTTAAGGCGAAGAGGGCTTTGGATTTGCATGGTTCTTAATTGAAATGAGATTTGCTGAGGTCATGGAAAAAGCAAGCCCATCACAGACTGTTAATTTTTTTAGAGCACAGGGACCAATGCTTGACTTAAAGACCTGGTGTAAAACAAACACACACACATACAGAAACACACACCTTTTTTTCTCAGAGAAGGCATCACAGAGCTGACCTTGAAGGCCTTAGCTGCATGCGGCACAGAGAGCAATATAATCACACAAGCAATATATAATTTAGGAGAACTAGATTTTTTATTATGAATAAAAACTCACTGCCATGATAGTCTTCTTTGGATGGTTGCCAGAATGTCGCTTTGCAATCCAGAAGTCTTTTAAATGGTTTTAACATATTTCTGTGCAGTTGCTATGGTGTTGTGGGTGGTTGCCAGTGTGTTGCTATGCAGTCTTCTGAGTGGATTAAAGGGATAATTCACCAAAAAAAGACAATTCTGGCATCATTTATTTACTCTCATGTTGTTCCAAATGGGTGATTGTCAATGCATTGCCATGCAGTCTCCTAAATGTTTTAGTTAATTTCCATGTGTGCTATGCAATTGTTAAGTTTTGTGCTTTGAGTGCATTGTTATGCAGTTTTTACATGGTTGTCTGGATGGCTGCTCACTGGCCCAAATAATAGTAATCAAGACATTAAATGTGGCTCCTTCAGTTTCTATGGGATTTTGTTTTACCATTTTTATCTGCCAGACAAAAACAATATGGGAGATGTTAGATTGCTTATAAAAATAAATGCATACTGTACCTCTCCTCAACTTTTTGTCTGAATAGCAGAAACCATGTAGTATGAGTAAAGTTTAGAAATTAGTTTTTTATGTGGGTTGGCAAGCTCTGCTCTTCTAAAAGTACCAAATTGAGCAAAAAAAACAAAGGAAGGTAAAATAAAATAATAAAACCAGGGAGAGGTTGGCACATTGTGACAACAGAGAGAATTTGACAGTAAAAAAAAACCCTGGTGGAGAGGGAACAAAATGAGACTGGAATGACAAATAAAACAAGTGTGTAAGTCAAACACACTCTCACATATACAAAATATATCTTTTACCCTTCCCATCATCCCTTATCTTTGTTTAAAACACACACACACACACAGTGTTGGGAAGGTTACTTTGGAAATGTAATAGGTTACAGATTACAAGTTACCCTATTTAAAATGTAATAGTAGTGTAACTTTTTTAATTACTTTAATAAAGTAATGTAACTAATTACTTTTGAGTACATTTTGATTACTTTTATAAATTTCTAATGAATGTTTATTTGCAACTGTTAATCATCTTCAACCATTTTACACCATGCAGGTTTAACCTTAAAGTAGTGCTCAATACTGTCAGACTTTCACCATCCTTCTTCACCTGAATTAAGATGATCACATTTGAACACATCCACCACACAATCAGACTTTAGTACTGCTTTTTACTTAGAGATTGATCTGAAGTTCAAAGCAGATTTAAAATCAAAAGAAATAGTTTATAGATACTGTTTTTGAAACCAAATCTTTGCATAACTACAGGCATCTAACTGCATCTAACAATGGTTTGGAGAAAAATAGTTAATAAAAAAATAAAAGAATATATATCAACTCAAATACAGTTATCTAATAAGCATGTGTCCTATTTTGTGTACTAAACTCCTGAAACATTGGTGTCTTTTTGAAACACTGCTGTCTCTTTGTATATGATATGATGATAGTTTCTCAAAATAAGTAAAAAATGCTCATGAAGTGACTGTTCTAGAGATTAATTTCCATGAGGGCCGGACTGGGGAAAAAAAATAGGCTGGGAAATCTCACACTCATACACCCACAACCCATTCTGAAACATGGACAACCCTATTTTTTTTTGGACCTGATATGAAAAAGATTTGAATCCTTAGGTTGGGGGACTTGCAACGTAATTAAGAGTTCTCTCCTGAACTGCACCTTCACTTCCATTATCCATCCATCTCTCTCATGACTTTAATAGGCCTACTGAAGATTTTTATTTGACTTAACCATGTTTTGTAAGTGCAATTTTGTTTTTTTGGCAAATGAATTACCACTTGTACTTATTTTTACTACAAATTCCATAGTTAAACCACGGTTAGTGCCATACCATAGGCTACATTAATTTTCCTAAGGGTTGTGTTTTTGTCTGCACTAGCTCCCCCTAAACCTATGATAAAATATGATGATTTGTCTGCTAACTTACTACTGTAACATTACAATAGATAATAATGACGTCGTTTATACAATATTTTGAGTGAGTGTGAGCAATGTGCTGCTGCTGTTTGACTAAGTAAACAAAGACAAAACTACATTAGCATATTTACAGATGAAACTGACTTGCACTGCAAACCCTGAACAGAAGTGTCGCTTCTCTGCTCCAGCTGTGCGCTTACACATCTCACTCCGGTCTCTCTCTCTCTCGCATTGATTACTCGGAGTCTGATCCAAACCGTTAGGCCGAGAGCGCGCGAGCCCAACCATTGCCAGTCACGACTAACCGATTCATGATTTATTAGAGATTTAATTATCGAATGGCGGATTCGGAAATAATCGCTTTAGTATATTCGGCCTGCAATTATACAATAACAATATTAAAGTAGAAGGCCAAATCGTCTGCCAGGCCACCGGGAATAGTCCCGGTTCTCCTGATGTCCAGTCAGCGCCTGATTTCCACAGACACGCAGAACGTGCAGGATTCATATTCAGTCTTTTTGCGGCTTAATATTCACAGACATCAGTCCATATCGGGTTTTGATTCAAGTGTACTGACCTACTTTTGATTTATTCGTCCAAAATGTGGCATATTGCGTCCGCGTTACAGGCTGAATTCCATTTTTATGACTGGATTCTACGATGTGTTTTCCCCGTCTCGGAGATTATGGGCCATATGTCTTAGTGCAATTTGGGAAAGAAATAAGCTGTATGTGGATGTGTGTAAATATTCAAATGTAATCCTCTTTGTAATCGTTACAATTTTCATAAGTAACTGTAATTTAATTACTCATTTTTTCTTAGTAACTGTAACTAATTACTGTTACATTTATTTTGTAATTAAATTACGTAACGCCGTTACATGTAACTAGTTACTCCTCAACACTGCACACACACACACACACACACATCTTTGTCCATTCACATGCATTTTCGGTTTATTAGCTTTGTCCGCAGTGGTGCATTAGGCAGCGCTTCGGCCATGAAGCACTGCGTGAGGCTCAGCCAGCTCCCCGGGGATCTTTCTATTTACTGATACTATCGGTAAAGAGCTCTGCAGAGGACACAACCTCCACCACCACCCTGCTTACAGATGCCAGGTCACGGCACAAAGATAGACTTCTTCACTTCTCTTGCTTCTGGACTAACGCTGCTTCTTTTTTTAGGCGGCCTGACGCAAGCAAGCACAGACAGGCTGACTGACAATGAGGCAAACATTACATGAGACAGTAGCTACTCCTGCTGCCTGAATCAATTGTATTGAATGTGACAGTGATGGGGTTCCGAAGAGAAGCTAGGACCACGGCGGATGTCGTTCTGAGTCGTGAGAACGTGCAAGTATTAGTCTGCTAATAAAGAAAAACACATGCACCTACACACAGTACCAAGGACACCCAAGCTCAGGAATTCGCCCTTCAAGCACGTTTCATGCTAAAGTTAATCACAGGGAAAGCGACTCTGGGGGTTTTGTTCAACAGCCTGTTCCTTCATCTCTGCTTGAGCTGGAATCATTAAACACATCCACTGGACAGTGAGGAGAACACACATGGCTTGTTTGTCAATTTCAGAGGGAACAGAGGCAAATCTGAGCTTAATGAAGAGAGGCTCACAGCGAGCCTTTGAAGTCACTAAGCCGGCAAGGCACTAGCAAACACTTCATTGAATGAGTTGTATGAGGTCGACTTAAGTAGAGCATCTCTTCTCAATGATGAGGAGAATTCTCTCAAAGCTCATGAAAGGAAAGTGGTGGTAATACTTCTACAGTATGCGTTTGAGTATTAGCGAGAAGGTGGAGGGAGAGAAAGAATGAATGGAGAAAAGAGAGGGTAAAAAAAGGAAAGGGTAGATGGAAAAAAGACAAATAATGATTTTACATAAACATGTGCAGTGTTGTTCCTTCCCTGCTGAAAAGATCAGAACAAAAAAAAACTGTAGACAGATCAATTTATTTAAATATCAAAAAACTAATTATTTATTATATATATATATATAATATTGCCAAATTGTCCTAACTAAGAAGCCCAAAGGTAACAGTGTCAAGGAACCCAAATTCCATCAGTGAAAAAAATGGAGAAAAAAATTACTTTGGGAGAAATCAAGCTCCATCAGGTAGCCAGTTCTCGGTATCATTGGAAAGTAATATTTCTCAGTAGTGAGGTGCTAACATCACTGTTCTTGAAGCAGTTAAGCTTACAGCTTCACTATTAGAAGAGATATTGCTGCTGAACACTGTTGAGAGACACACAGACTCTGGTAATTCACACCTGCTCCGGACAGCAACAATTAATCTCTTTCTCATTCATAACTGCATAGGACTGCATTAAGAACTGCATTACCAGTGGCTCAAACCTCCTTTACTAGCTCTAAAATGGTGTTTCTGAAATAGCAATAGCAATAGCTAATACTGGTAAATAAAATAAAATAAAACATACAAAAGTGTATAGCCTGAATGCACTGTACGTTGCTTAGGATAAAAGTGTCTGCTAAATGCATAAATGTAAATGTAATGTAAGCAACAGAGACTTGAGATGAGATACGTAGGAAATTAGTCCTACACTCAAGAACGTTTTAAGGGCAAAACCTGACAAATGTCTAAAAATACATCATCTGAACAATATCTTGAGGTGAGGTAACAGTAGTATAAGAGTGGAATAATTGACTCTGGGCCATTGAATTATTTGAAAAATAATGCTCTGCTTCGAGTCATGCCCACATTATTTATTACCTCAGGTGTGCTTTATTTTTCTAATAATTCAACAGCCTGTCGTCTGTTATTCCTTACAGAGACATGCAAACACACACACACACACACACACACATACAGTATTTGTGAAAAAACATTTTGAAAGTGATTCTAATAATATTTTCTTTGTTGTTGTAGTAGTGGTGTATAAATAAATAAAATATATAATAGATTATTATAAATAAATTATAATATTATATTAGAAATAAACAAATAAATAAATAAATAGAAATAAAGACTATACCAATGAAATGCTTTTTAGGATAGTCCCTACAATGCTCATCATACCAATTGTCCAATCAGATGCTTTTCAGAATGAGAATGTCCCTCCCTCTAATACCATAAAATGCCATATAATTAAATTACACTCTCATTTATATTCATATGCACATTAACAGCCAAACAGTTAAGCATTATATAATGTCTCTTAATGACCTATTAATGAAAACTTCAAGCTCTATAAGAAAATAAAGTGCTGTCGAATGAACCACATTGATTGAAGTTTGTGGCTTAGAGTTAGCCATTTCTAGGCTCTTTGTGGTGTGAAATGATTTGACCTGTGATGTTGCCCTCTTTAATTCTCCTGTCAGACAGCCAAAAGGTACTGTCACCTCTCCAACTAGACAAGAGAGAACCACTTAGAGTCAACAAATGAAAAGAGATGTAACAGGCAAAGAGAAATCCATACATGGCTTCAGGCTATGTTTTTATACATTTATGTATTCTACCTCACTTCCCCTCTTCTTAAGAATGTATTCTTCTCACAAAAAGCATATAAAAAGTCTGATGGAGAAGGAATGCCAAGCCACACTGGTTGAAGTGTAGTGTGGGATTTCTTGCGCCTGGGGACAGCCGTGTATGAAGGTTAAAAATGCAGAGCCGAGATTCGAAACAAGGTCAGGGGGAGTGTGAACAGGGAAAGCTTAAGGGCAACAGAGGATGAAGGATAGAGACACATATGGAATGATGTAGGAGAGTTTCAGACTGAATTAACCTAGGTGAGGGACTTCAAAAGGGGTGGGTGGTTTTACGATAGAATCGATTCTGTGGTTGTTAAGGGCTTCGTTCACAAGCTCATGACCAGAAACAGGGTTATTATGTATTGTGTATTAGTCAACCGCTACACTGCAGTACATGCTCATGTAATCTATCTATCTTACATGTTGAAAATTGTAGTCAGTAATGATATCAAGATTACTCATTTAAGGTTAAATATTCAGACTACTTTTGGGTTACGTTTGACAAAACGTATTTATAGATTTAAATGGCATTACTGTTATAAGAAAGCTAAATAAAATGTACGATAAACCATTAAGAGAGAGCATGCAAATAAGTTGTTAAATTATTGAAATGTTAACTTTAAATCGCAGGGGGACATGAAGTACCGTATTTTTCGGACTATTCGGAGTATAAGTCGCATCAGTCCAAAAATATGTCATGACGAGGAAAAAAACATATATAAGTCGCACCGGACTATAAGTCGCATTTATTTAGACCCAAGAACCAGGAGAAAACATTACCGTCTACAGCCGCGAGAGGGCGCTTTATGCTGCTTAGTGTAGACTACAGGAGCACTGAGCAGCATCTCTGGCAGCATAGAGTGCCATCTCGCGGCTGGAGATGGTAATGTTTTCTGTAAGTTCATTTCTCTCGGTTCATGTCAAATTAATTTTGATAAATAAGTCGCACCTGACTATAAGTCGCAGGACCAGCCAAACTATGAAAAAAAGTGTGACTTATAGTCCAGAAAATACGGTAAATATTTTAGGTCAAAGTGGATTGACTAACAAAAATTTTAGAAATTCTTGGATTGTCACGGCTTGTCGCGAGGAACACAGAAGAAGATGGAGAGAAATGTTCCAACATGAAGTTTAATGAGAATAGGTCAACACACACTAAACATAACAGTGACCGGACAATGAGTAACTGAGAAGGAAGAACTTAAATACACAGCTATGATGAGATGATAATGGGTGATAACAGATGTGATGACTAGATGAGTGTCTATGACAACTGATGACTGGCAGGAAAAGGGGTGGTGTTGGCGCAGTGGATAAGACACATGCCTTTGGTGTGAGAGACCCGGGTTCGAATCCACTGTGAGACACCAATGTGTCCCTGAGCAAGACACTTAACCCCTAGTTGCTCCAGAGGCATGCGACCTCTGACAAATATAGCAATTGTAAGTCGCTTTGGATAAAAGCGTCAGCTAAATGAATAAATGTAAATGTAAACTAAGAAAAAGAAACATATGTGACTAAAGAAAACAAACTGAGAGCCCATGAAAGAAAAACCAACTGAACCTAACTATCACATGAACCACATTTTTTAAAAGAGAATACAAGAATTAGAGAGAATCATTCAATTATGAATAAGTTACTGCTGTTGTGTGAATAATCCATAAAAATAACTGTAATCTGATTATGAGCATCTATAATTTTTACATTTATTCCTTGTAAAGCCAGTGAAACAGTATGAAACATCACTGCTCAACCATTCATTTAACCATGCATATGTCTATCTGTCTCTCTTGTTCTAGGCATTATCCTAATGTAGCATGCAGTTTAGGTACTTTGACTACCCCCCTATAGGGCTGAGCGTATCACCAGACTGACATCTCCAGGGGGTCATTCTGAAGCGTCACATTTGTTCTACTTTTTATTCCGAAACAGAATTCTCTTATTCATGCAGCCAGCTGTGCTACATGGAGTCTTGCTCACTCTCTCTCACACACTGCAGTAAAGTGCAGTTCCGAGCAGCTATGGACTGCCGGAGGGTCTGGTGCAATTAATTAGCTTCCGTTTATTGATATATGGTTTCCTCTTGAGAGAAAACAATGCATTCATCTCTCCTCCCTCACATCTCTTTCGATTTCTCTCTCTCTTGCTATCTTACTTTTTCTCGTGCACACTCACATACACAGGCGTGCAGGATAAGGACCAGTAACAGGCATTTGAAATCGCTTTTCTTCACAAAGCAGGTGAAACATGCATTTATTCTGAAACAACAGCCATTGTTCTGTTATTGACCACTCACCCAACAAAGAGCTTAGACCGCCATTGTTGAGCAACTGCAAAAGCAAAATGGCAACTGTGAAATTTCATGAACCATATTTATAGAGCCCTTCTACATTACAGATTTAAAGTTAAAATGAACTCAAAAAAAAAAAAAATTATAAAAAAAATAAAATCACTAGTGGCATTTAAAACCATTTTATTTATTTATTTATTTATTTATTTATTTATTTATTTATTTATTTATTTATTTTTGCATTATTTATTTAGACAAAACAGGGTAGAAAGATATGTAGAACCAGCCATTTTTCAGTTTTAGGCCATAACAAGAAAATAATTATTGGCTAATATTTAACAACCAAAATTTTGTGCAACAACAGTTTATAGTGGGTATGTCTGTCTAGATAAATGTTGTCCATACAATAAACTACGTAGTAGCAATTGTGTGAGCAATAGACCAAATGCAGTTATTAAATGTTGTAAATGTTACATTACAAAAATAAAATAGATTGTGAATAATGTACAACATTAAAGGCACATTATACAATTATACTGTATGTATGGGTCTATAAAGGTCTTAAAAGCACAATATTTAGCTTTGACCTTAAGTTCACATATTCTATGTACAGGACAATGCTTGATTTCTGTATTTGGAATGAAAGGTGAGGAAAACAAAAGGACAAAGAGATAGAACCTCTGTCAATCAATATCAATAACCATTCAACAATGCTCAGGCGCAAAGCATTGCATTGCCTGGCCATCATTTAAAAATCAATGTGGAGAGTGCATCAGGCTCTAGTGAGAAGTCTCTTATTACATTGTTCTTCCAGTCTCAGGAGGGACGCGTCTCTCTAACACAATCCTTACAAACATTCATCTTCTCTCCCGCTGGCATTATGATGTCATTACATTACACAGAGGTCACGCTAAGGCCAGGTCCAATGACTGCTTTCATTGACCAGGCCGTTCTTCAGGTCTTCATCAAAACATTAGTGAGCTGTTGACCCCTGACCCATCCTTCTCAGAACAACAGGCAATCGGCCATTGTCTGTTTACATACACCCCCACTGGGAAGGAGAAAAAAGGTAATTTACTGCTGTATGGACAAGTGCCAGTTCTTTTTTTCCATCCTTTTTTAATTAACTATTGCATGTGGAGCGGTTTATAATTAATTCACTTCATCAAGTGCAAAGCTGTGAAAAACGTATTGTTCATACAAGCATACTCTAGGCCACATGGTTTTAATGGACATAAAGGTTTGCTGAAAGAAATGTCAGGGATATTTTCATAAGAGGTGAAAAGAGAGAGATAGAGAGACGGGAGAAAGAGAGTGACAGAGTACGAAGTGGATGAAACGGTGAGAGCAAGCAAAGAGTGGGAGGGGAAGTCCATGCTAATTGGCGGTAATGCAGTCGTAAGCTTGTGCTGGCTTATCACTGATGCATGTCCAATTTTCAGACTCAAAGCGAAACGAAGAAAAGATGATTTCCTGTTTGTTTTACAGCTTCATACTGTTAAAATATGTATTGCCCATTCACAGTGAGAGCACAAAAAAACAAATTCATAGATATGTGTGTTTACATCATTTAATGCCTAATGCTGATTAAAATAATTAACATGCCAATTTCTTAAATACATATTTTGTTGAACATTTTCAAATAACTTAATTATGAATGCAATTTGAATATCTAAATAATCAAAAACATATTTTTCTAAATTGCTCCTTAAAATGATTTTGCAAATTTGCTTTAATTCCCATGATAACCTATGAAATTAATATAGTGTTTACATTTGCCAGGTTTGGTTTGATTAAAACAAACTCTAGTGCCATTACTCTGTTAGTGTGAACACTATCATCTGAACTTTGGTGTGCATCAAACAAGCAGACCCCACGTCCAGCCGAACTCTGGCACAGTTCAATTGATATATGAACACAAGATGGACCAAAGACATCAACACTAACCAAATTTGGACTTGATAATGCAAGATTCGACTTAAAAGGTCAAATGCAGAAGCATATCTGGTTCTTCTCATCATAGATGCTATATGTTGTCCCTTACAGTTCGGTAAAAGCATCTAAACCGCTGTTTCCTTAAAGCAGATCTCCATGTGTGCAGAATAAGAGTTTCTGGCACTGTTTTGACTCCTTTACGTATTTTGTAATCTTTGTGCGTTATAATCCTGTAAAATACCACCATATTTACACTGTTTTGGATGTTCAGTAAGTCAAATTGTGACCATCCATTTGCATTTTGTTTTGTATATTTAGGTTTAGGTTTACTATTTTTGCATTTCACAGAAGAAAAAAAAGTCATTTTGATAAGTCAATAATGACAGAATTTTTATTTTTGGGTATACATTAACTTTAAGACATGATCCATAAAATCTATAACCTTGGGTTTACAGGCATGTTGTGATGGTATCACGGACTGTGCATTATCAACAGTTCCTTATATCAATTTAGCTCTCATATTCTGCAGTGCATCCATCAATGATAGAAATAAAGTTTGTCTTTACAAAACAGTAAACAAACAAGCGTAATCTCCCATCTCAACCAACACGAAAAATAAATAGAAATTAGCAGCTAAATCCATGACCAGCATCGCCTCTGTTGAAAGAAGGGATAAATATTAGTTTGGCAATGGGAAATTGGCTGCATGAACCTTTTAATAACTCTGGTTTTAAAGCCTAGTGAATTTGCTCTATAAATAAACGTCTGCAAACATACACAAAGATATATATAAACACATACAGAAAAACACCAAGTAAGGTATAAGGACACATTATATTGATTAACCACTGCCAAATAAACCAAGTAGCACACACACACATAAAAAGGTAATTTACACTTAATACAAAGTCACATAATACAGTCAAGAAAATGTTCTCATATTATCCTTATTTCTAGAAACTACACATCCTCTAATAAATAGTGGCAGATGGTACTTTTATATTATTTTTATATTAATTAAAATTAAAAGGCTAATTATGTAATATATATATATATATATATATATATATATATATTATTTTATATTTAATAAAATACACACACAAATGTCTAAATATATAAATCATTATAATATTTTAATTTGGTGCTCAATTGTTATTTTTACAAAATAATTAATAATGGTTCTTATCTTTATCAAGGTTGCTACTTAATATTTTTGTGGAAATGTTGCTGTTTTTTCTTTTATAAATAGGACATTCTAAATAGCAGCATTTGTTTGAAACATAAATATTTTGTGATATTATAAATATATATACTGTCACTTTTCATCAATTTAATGTCTTAATAAAATTATTTTAATAATATTGCTTAACCCAAACTTTTAAATGGTAGTGTATCACAGTTTCCAAAAAAATATTAAGCAGCCAAAACATTGATAATAAAAATAAATGTTTCTTGAGTGCAAAATCAGCATATTAAATTATATTATTAAAAAATGTTTGACCAGTAAAACATGTGAAAAAAAAAATTATTTAAAAACTCCACACCAAAAAAACAAATCAAAATCACAAATATTATTAAGGGTATAATACATTTTCTATTTGGGGGATTTTTTTATTCAATATGTTTACTTTTTAATTAGCCATTTAATTTTTCATTTTCATTGTAATTATTAGAGAAATTTTAAGAGAGACAGGAAAATGTGTTACATGTGCACTTAAGTAATATTCATATTTTTATTAAAATTTCCAGTTTTCAGTCTTGTATCTCATTACTGTTCATATGTGCTAAGACATAATGTTTTTCAAACAGAATCTATTTACTTTTACATCCTTCAGTCTGGCGATCTGGATCGGATAAACTCATCCCCAAAAAGACACATCAATTCATTACCAGTCTCGACCTCGCAGGGAATCCAACACTGCCTCTGTGTTTTGATGTGGCCGATAATTGCACAATAGTTTCGAACCCCATCCCAATAAAGCTTTAATGGTCTGCTTGCAGCTCCAGTATTACTTCAGAGAGAAGTGAAGGTCTAATAAGCCTGCATGCTTTACGCTTTCTTCCTTCAAAACAGATTACATACAAACACATCAGGGATCTAATGACTATTCACTTTTACTTGTTGAAAAAATATATTCATATTGATGTAAAAAGCTGTAAAGTCTAATGCTGCGTTGATGAAGAGTGAGAAAGAAACATAATATACATAAACAGATACTATATGAAAAATTTGTATAAATATAAATTAATATTTTAATATTTTTTTTTACTATAGTATATAACTTATTATGAGTGAATAAGTGATTACATTTTTTTTACCGCTGTTAAAGAAAAAAAAAACCTTAGGGTTTATATAAGCCTTTCAAAATACTTTGAATTTACACAACAGAAACAGCAACATTAAAGTGCATTCTGCAGCAAATGACAAACACCATATCATAAAAGGGATTTATGCCGAATTTATTACTCTCCCTCTGCTTTTTGCTCTTGCTCCTGTGGCATTTCCATCAGAATCAAACTGTAAAGTAATTGTGCAGATTTGCAGAAGTCATCCTTCATGACGTTGTTTACGCTTTTCTGAGAAGAATAAAAAGCTTCCAGTTGTTCCTGAGAGGCGCACATTTCTTTTTAAAAGCTGATGGCTCCGTCTCAAAGCTATGAGAAAGGAATTTGTCCTTCACTCACAACAACAACTGCAGTGATTCTACTGAAATAAACAACAAATTCTAACCAGAAATCATAAATACTGCTCTTTAAACTTTTACGTGATGCAGTTTCTGTACTTTTAGGCATTCACATCAGACTTGTGTGACTTGTGTGTGTGTGTGTCTTCATGGAAAAATTGCTTCCTTTCCCTATGTCCCTCTCTATGGCTAATGGTACATGTAGAATGAAAGCCCTTATGTGAAGCTGTGGACTATGGTAACACCTATTCAATGGCACTCTGATGAGACGGCCTCGTCTATCACTGCTCAGCCAGGGCCAGGGCCACACAAGGTCAGCCTGTACTAATGACGCGTGACCGCTGCCTGCCAGAGAGAGAATGAGAGAGACAACAGCACTACAATGACAGAGAGTTTATGATATGACAGCCACATGTGAAGTAATGGAAAGAAATGACAAGGTGAAAACAATATTACAGAAGGATTATTAGAATCATCTTTAGATAAATTTTCTATGAGATCTTCATAAGTACTGTTGGAAATTACAACCAAGCCAGAGGCGAGAGGTCAGCTGCGAGGATAATCAAGACTTTGAACTAACCCTGCCCTATGAAATTTCTTGATGAACACAGTTTTCCTACTGAACAGGACATGATCTTGATTTTAGTCTGATAAGGATAGTCCAACCCAAAACTGAAAAATTCTTTCATTTACTCACTTACTAATGTCATTTTCTTATTTTGGTTGAACATTTTCAATCTTATTTTGGTTTCATTTTTGATCAGCTGGAGGATCCATCTTTGAGTAATGCTTCATTTTTCTAAATCTGTTGCAAAGAATAAACAATTTGAGTAAATTTGAGCAAATTTTCATTTTTAGGGTGAACTATATTTTTAATGTGTAAAGTGTTTTGTATGTAAAACGAGGCTAGAAAGAATATGTTTTATTTGTTAAGCTATTAAACTGCATGCAGCTATTGCACACACACATCACTGCAACAGATTGTTGCCAAACTTATCTTTTCATACTGCTCCAAAATTCTGTCACTCATAATAACCAGCTGTCTCCCTTAAACGTTTCCAGCCACTCCACTGCAAAAACTATTTACAAAAAAAAGCAACTCAATCAGGTGCACGTGATGTCATAAATGAACAGTATTGTGATGTAATTGCCAAGCACTTACAGAAAACATGCCTACATTTTGAATAATCTCACTGCTGTCTCTCTCTTTTATAACGTTTCCTTCCTCACATTATTATTCATAATCACAGTTTGAACTCCCAAAAGACTCCTGCCTCTCTTGGCGTGTGCACACGCGAATGTTCCGCTGATCTGCAATGTGTTTCACGCCTACATATGACTCGAAAAGAAGCACACTTTTGTTGCGCAATTATTTTCCTGAGGAGCGGAACACAGTGGCGCAATACATGAAACAAAACAGGTCCTCGCTGAATTGATTGGCAATTATGATAAACTGCCTTAATTACGGGGCCTAGCTCTCCAGGGGATATTTTGAGGGAGGTCTAGTTCTACAGAGCGACAGCTTTTCACTCGTTATTCTGCAGAAAGCGCCATCGCTGGGGGTCCCTTACCGCTGGAAGCACAGCTGGTAAAGAGTGACAAGGGAGACGCTTTGAGAAGAAAATAAAGACAGTTTTAGTTCTAATTGTGTGACTATATAGAGTGTCTATAGACTTCTCTATGAATGGTCTACCATCCCAAACTCCAATGATGTATTGTAAACATACCTCTAGCATACAAACAATGGCATATGCAGTTCAGCCGAGCATGTGCTAGAACATCATCATGCAGCGCTGCTTTTTATACATTGTCATTTGGTGTAATTTGCTAAACACAGCATGCACAGGTTTCTGTTGGGATGATTGCAAGCATACAGTCAAATGAATAAAGCTCTTGAAGGAAACTCGAGAGGGTGATATGGCAGGTGTCTGCCATTGTGTAAAAATAGAAAAAGAAAAAATCCAATCTATTAAAAATGAAATGAGTCCTTTGTTCTAAACAGTTAAACCTGATTTTGTGAAGGAAATTAGCATGTACTTTAGGTTTGAATACTACTTTATTCCCTGTAATGTGACCTGGTGCTCCTGGGGTCATTTAGTATTAAAAATTATTAGTAAATATAGTATGGTCCCTTTAAAAAGCGTATAGAAGCAGAATAGAGCTGTCACCAGTGGCTTTTTAGGACCATGGACAGCTCCTTGTGTATTTTTTAAATATGGTGTATATTATTGAAGTTGTGGCTTTTCCTTATAAATAAATGAATAAATAAAGATTATAAAAAATAATATTGTCTATACAGGTGAAGGTTAGTATGATCTTTGTAAAATGTCAAGTCAAATTTTCTATGTGATTGTGTTGACTTGTTTATCCATTTGTTGTCGCTTGTAGCATTTTGCAATGACCTGGATGACTGAGAATCTTTTAAAAACAACATTATTGCAATATGTTCCATATATTTAATCTAAAATGGAACCAACAAATGAGTAAACAAGAACACATAAAGCAGAAATAAAGTTTAGCTGACAAGTATTGTTTTATTGCCTTTAGCATTTTGGTATTATTATGCCAACATCATTGGCATGTTTTTAGCAAGCAACAAAATTTTCCTATTACATTACAGCTAATATCCTTTAAAAATGTTACACCCAACATATGACATCATTTGGACCCTAGCAAAACAAGAACATTTATGAGGATTGCGATTTTGCACATGCCTAAATACAATTTAAACTCCATAGATTACTTATTATGTGTATAATTCTTCTTTGTGTGTGTGTGTGTGTGTGTGTGTGTGCACATATATAATCATGCAAAACTGCAAAACTCATATAATTAAAAATGAATAGAAAGTAAAGCAACTTCTAAAGTTGACAATCAACATTTTATCAAGGTTAAGCACATTTTACTGACCTTTTGTTTAAAAAAAATAGTCAGCTCTAATTTGTGCACTATTCATTGAAAGTGGCACTTGAGTTAAATTTTTACTGATATTCACTCCTTTGTGAATTCTGTTTGTTCTTTCCCCTGTGAATACAAAGGTTTGGCATTGAAAAGACCAAATAGTGAAATCACCATATACACCTTGTCAACACAAATCTTACAGACAACTACATACATATGAAGACAAGCACAGTCTTTTGAAAACAGACAGAGACTGACAATCGCACATGGAGACGTCACAGATCAGCAGCAGCTGAGCACTGAAGGAATAATTGCATGTATTTAAACATATGCAGAGTGGGAGAGAGGATAATAATCGGGTGGTTTTGATAAAGGTGGTGAGATAACCTTTTCCTTTCCTGCTTCTCATGGATGAACATGGAAAATAAGAAAATCTCAATTATAACCACCAGAAAGCAAGAAAGTCAGAATGGAAATACAATAGCAGAAATATAAAAATAAAGAATGGGAAGGAGATGAGGAAAAACTTTGAGGCAAGCAAAAAAACAGTATGCAAAGTGAAATTCACAAACAACTCATCTGCAATGAAATAATGCTATGAAGGCAGGAAGTGAAGGATAATCTAAATACATCACCATCATCACATTAACTGGTGTCAACATTATCAAACAGAGATCCGTTAAAACAACAAATTATTAATTAAATATTTTTTCATAAAGACTCAGAAAGCAAACATTCTCTTCAATCCAGCAACAACAACAAATCTACATATGCCTTTGCTGTTAATGGATGCAAGTAGAAATGGCTCTGCAAAGAATCAATTTTGCAATTGTCTCTGTGCAACTTGACACATCTTATCTTGTGGTTTTCAACTAAAGTTTGTAACTCAAAATTGGATCAAAGTTATGGTAGTTGTTTGATGCGGTTGCAGAGAACAGAAAATAAATAAATAAATGCACATAAAACAAATGCAACCAACCATATAATTGTGGATAATTAAGATATGAATAAACAGGCTTATCAACTTTTTAAAAAGAAAAGAAAATGGTTCTTTATCATTTGTTGTTTGCAAAGGTCATGCATCCAGTTATATTAAATTTAAACTTATGTAGTTCATAAAAAAGATATAGTCAAAATAAATTAGCCAGGACCAATAAACTTTAGTTTCCCAAAAGTATAGGATGATAGATAGAGAGACAGACAGATAGATAGATCTATGAAACCATTAATTTCTACACAAATATCAACTTATTTCTATGCTATATGGATGATTGAAAGACTTATTAATTTGGCCATGACACAATATCAATGTCAAAATTATTGAAGAAATGTTGATCTAAAATGTGACTGATTATTTTAATATACGAATGAAGTAATTCGAACAACAAAAAAATCCAAAGCACCCAGAATCCCTTTTGCCAGAAAACCAGAAAGCAACTGAGGATTTCAACTGATTTATCAAAGAGATGGGGCATATCTCATTATTGCTGTTGAATGTTCATGCCCACTCACCCATCAGTCTGGTGCTCTTCTCCTGTCCTGGAGGGAAAAACAAGAGGAAAGAAGTAGAAAACAAGAAAAATAAGTGATAAGTCAATAAACTGAGATGGCTTGTGTATTAAATAAATTCAGTGAACACAGACTAAAGTAGTTTATGTCTTTGGTTCTTTTAATTGTGATGATTTAGCTCACATTTAACGAAAACCCACCAATTCACTATCTCAACGAATTAGAATATGGTGACATGCCAATCAGCTAATCAACTCAAAACATCTGCAAATGTTTCCTGTATCTTCAGAATGGTCTCTCAGTTTGGTTGACTAGGCTACACAATCATAGGGAAGACTGTTGATCTGACAGTTGTCCAGAAGACAATCACTGACACCCTTCACAAGGATTGTAAGCCACAAACATTCATTGCCAAAGAAACTGGATGTTCTCTATCAAAGCATGTCAAAAGAAAGTTGAGTGGAAGGAAAAAGTGTGGAAGAAAAAGATGCATAACCAAGAGAGAGAACCGAGAGAACCGCAGCCTTATGAGGATTGTCAAGCAAAATCGATTCAAGAATTTGAGTGAACTTTACAAGGAATGGACTGAGGCTGGAGTCAAGGCATCAATTGCCACCATACACAGACGTGTCAAGGAATTTGCTGAACCACAGACAACATCAGAGGCGTCTTACCTGGGCTTAAGAAGAACTGGACTGTTGCCCAGTGGTCCAAAGTCCTCTTTTCAGATGAGAGCAAGTTTTGTATTTCATTTGGAAACCAAGGTCCTAGAGTCTGGAGGAAGGGTGGATAAGTTCATAGCCCAAGTTGCTTGAAGTCCAGTGTTAAGTTCCCATGGTCTGTGATGATTTGAGGTGCAATGTCATCTGCTGGTGTTGGTCCATTTGTGTTTTTTGAAAACCAAAGTTTATTATTCTTATTTACAGAGCGACCAAGAGTGTCAGTCTCTCCTGACTCAATCTGACTGGGAATGCTTTGGCTCAAACCTCCCATTTGTCATTGCAGAAGTGTTTTGCTTCTTTTGTCACTTTTCGGTTCTTTCATTCTTTCTTTTCCACACTATGCACCCAAAGCTATACTACTAGGAACTAATACAAAAACTATTTCTGCTCAGCACGACAGGGAGAGGTTGAAAGGGGGAAAGGTGTTTGTAGTCAACGAAATATAACCCAGAGTTGGGAGGGGTGAGATTGAAAAGTGTGACCCTGACGAGCTACACTGGAGTCTCACACAGAGATGGGCATGTATGAGCATGGAACAAAGAGTGACAGTAGCATTAGACAAAAGTGAAAGGCAAATCGCTGTGGAATTTAAAATCAGTCACATTGTACAAGACACAAAAGTTCACATGCAGAGTAGACCAGGGTGTTTTGAGGGTCAGTAAATATTCAGAGCTCAGTCTCGACATAAAAGGATTTGTCTGTAGCCATGCATGTTATTGCAAAGTAACACCAATTAATAATTATTTTTTTAAAAATCTATATTTAAAGCTGCAGTCCATAACTTACTTTAGCCCAAATCACAGCGGTTATCATTTAATATTTTTTTTTATTATTATTATTATTATTATTATTATAAGAGTGGTACTGGTAGGAATTTGTGGCAAATTTGAGCATGCCACTGCATCATTACGTCACGTCTATAAACATAAAGAATTTGCCCCAGCTAGTAGGCTATATCGCATGTGAGGATCCTGCAGGTGGCAGATCGTTTATAGCCTTTTCTAACAGCAGCTGGAATAATTAAATTTATAATTTTGATGGTGAATTGTAATCCAGAAAGGATTATGTGTTTCTGAAACACATGACTGAAATTAAATTATATTCCAGTTTTAAATGTGCTTCTGATTGCGGATAGCAAACGTGGAATTACACAAGATTTGTATTTTAAAAGAGAACCAGTTCGAAGGAAGAATAATGTGCCTTTTTGCGTTAAAATAATTTCTTTATATGAAAATCTAATGGTATGACAATTGGAGATTACACTGTACACAAATTGAAATCTACACGCTAATACACACTATACACATAGTCACACAATGCTGATGTTGTTAACATTAACAATTTGAGAAAAAACAATAACAATAATGTTAATTTAAACAGTTTGATCAGAATCAGAATCAGAATTAGCTTTATTCACCAAGTGTACGCAAACACACAAGAAATTTGTTGTGTTTTTTTTAAGGTGCTCCTGGTACATGCATACATGCATACATACCCATCTGACATGAGAACAAAAAATGTAAATTCATTTAGCTAGACTTATAAATAATGTGTTAAATCTGGAACAGTAGATTGATTTATGTACAGATATGTGCATTTTTACTCTATATAGAACTGTATAAATAATATAGATATGCATATGTATTTACATAATACTTGAGAAAGGCAATAGTTAAAGATGTAGAATGATTTACGGAAATGAATTACAGAACACAGGTAATGATTCATATGTTAGCAGTTTAAGCTAGAGATGGCATGGGTGGGGGAACTTTTTTATGTCTAGATGTTCTAGTGCACAGAGACCTGTATCGTCTGCCTAAGGGGAGAAGTGCAAACAGGTTTTGTCCGGGGTGAGAGGGGTTTTGATGATGTTACTTGCCCGTTTCTTCACTCTGGAGTTGTACAAGTCCTGAAGAATGGGGAAGTGCACACCAATGATCCTTTCTGCTGTCCTAACAGTCCGTTGAAGTCTTCTTAAATCTGATTTGCTGGCTGACCCAAACCAGACAGTTATAGAAGAGCACAGAACTGACTCAATAATAGCAGAGTAAAATTGTTTCATATGTGCCTGTGGCAGGTTGAACTTTTTCGGCTGATGAAGGAAGTACAACCTCTGCTGGGTCTTTTTCACAATGGAGTTAATGTGAATGTCCCACTTCAGGTCCTGAGAGATGTTTGTCCCCAGGAACCTGAATGACTCCACTAGAGGTCGACCGATATATTGGTCGGCCAATATATCGGGACAATATTTGTCATGTTTTAATAGATCGGAGAGACAGCTGTCCTGGATCTGCCCAGAACGGTGAATGACATTTGTTCAGAGGCATGGTTTGATGCAGACAATAGCCAGGTTTCCATCCAACTCATTTGCATTTAGGGATGTCAGTATTCGATAATTTCCATGATCGATCGTCGTTTAAATTAACGATCAATTAATAACCTTTCACTTTCGCTTTCACAACCTAGCCACTTTTTTCTCACCCGAATTAAAGGGGTTTTAGTCTGAATAAAATGCTAGTATCAGGACTGTAAAATGAATAGATGTGATTATGATCATTTGAGAGAGAGCGCGCCATACGTTTGAGATCATTTTACTTTGTTGACCGTTTACCGTCAAGGAGACCGCTGAATGTGCTTCTTTAAATTTTTTTGTGGTGCTCGTTGTTGTATTTTAAAACGCAATTGCAATGTTTTCAAATGACACTATAGTATTAAAAATAAAATGATCCCAAACGTAACTGTGGCGCTTGTGGCTGTGCTGCGCAGTCAATGAACCGCTTTTTTCACATGACCAGTACTTTATTTGATCCTGTTCTGCAAAATGTTCGATTTTGAATTTTTGAGTTCCGCTAGGCCTATTTGTTTTAAAAAATCCGGCATGTACAGTGATCGTGACAGTGCATGACTGCTTACATGTATGTTTGGATGTATTTGGAGGTTATTGTCTCGTTCTGCACATATCCAAATGTTTCCATATTCGCAATGTATCTGAATGTTTCCTTACCTTCTGCTTCCTGAAGACTTTGCACACATTCTCATCACAGATTTTGAGTACAGGCTGAGAAACAATAGGGGGGAGGGAGGGGGAAGGTGTTGATGGCTGTGCTGTGAGACAGTCAGAGACAGTGTGGGGTGTCACACCAAGCTTTTGCTTTTCAAACCAGCAGTAAACTTGTTCAGGTCTTCAGCCAGGTGTTGAAGTGCTGGGGGATGGGGTCTTGTAGCTGGTGATGGCTTTCAGGCCATTCCACACTGATGTAAAGTCATTACTTGAAAGCTGTTTTTTTAGCTTTTCAGAGTAGTTTAACTTTGCCACATTCAGTGTGTATTTGGCCTGTTTGTATAAGTCTTTGTACCCACTCCTGTAGGCGACCTCTTTGGCCTGGTGAAGCTGTTTGAGTTTTGCACTGAACCAAGGTTTGTTGTTGTTAAAAGTTAAATGAAAGTGAAAGTATTGTGACCCATAATGTGAGTCCCAGTGCTGTTTGGGGGACATAGTGGTATGCATCCTTTAAAACAGTGTAGCAGTGATCTAGTATATTGCTGTCTATGGTGGGGCATGTGATGTTCTGTCTATATTTAGGCAGTTCACAGGTGAGATCAGCTTTATTAAAATCACAGAGAACAATAAAGAAAGATTCCAGATAACGTTGTTCTGTGTGTGTGATCTGATCGGCCAACAGTTCTAGCGCGGCGCTCACATGCACTTCAGGAGGAATGTATACACTCACCAGAATAAATGAGGGAAAACTCCCGGGGTGAATAAAAAGGCTTACAGTTAATGAAGAAAGCTTCCAAGTTTGGGCAGCAGATCTTCTTTAAAACTGTCACATCTGTACACCGGCCTTCATTGATACAAAAACATAATCCACCGCCTTTCTTTTTCCCCGATGACTCTGTGACGTGGTCTGCTCTGAACAGCTGGAAGCCCGTTAGATGTAACACACTGTCTGGGATTGCTCCGTTCAGCCAGGTTTTAAAAAGTCCTTCTTTGTGCATGTGAGGAGTCTTAGTTCATTTGATTTATTTGCTAGGAAGTGGAGATTCGCCAGATGAATGCTGGGCAATGGTGTCCTAAATCCGCATTGTCGGAATTTAACTAAATCTAACTAACTATCTATCTAACTAATCTAACTAAAATGTCCAGTAAAACATCTGAATGCTCAAATGTTGCAGAAACAAATCAAATGCAGAAAGTTATTTGGTGTTCTATTTCTGATGTTCCAGGAGTTTGTTTCTAGTAAAGCTGATCAGAAAAATATTGCTTAAGAAAGGACAAACAAACAAAAAGAGTAAAAGTCCCAATGACCAACTAACCATGGCTGCCATCTGCGACGCCAACCGGCTAAGTGATTGTTAGCTAAGTGAACTAAGTGATTGTTAGATTTAATCACCACTGGTAGCACGATTTATTGTAATGCTTTTTTCCTCAGTTGGTCAGAACAAAAGTGGCATACTTGTAACTTACTTGTTCAGATGAAAATATCTGGTGAAAATGCTTATTTGGGTCATATATTCCAAGACGTAGGCTAGAAACTGTGATTGCGAAGTACAGTATCCACTGCATGCGGTGCAGTTACTGACAGCCACACATTCACCTCAAAACATTAGATTCATCTGCGCTGGAGCACAACCCACACAAGAAAAATAACTATGCAAATTACTGCAATTGCAGGTTTTCAGAAGTTAATTAAAGAGTTATGATCATTACAAATAAATAAAAACTGAAATAATTAAGAAAAAAAAAAAATAATAATAATAAACAGGTAAAAAAAATTACAACATTGTCATATAGAAACCATTAAAAAACTCTGTGTCCATCATCTATTATTTGTTATTATATTATTATATACCAGATTATAATTAATATATACACATAATGCAAAAAATTACATTTTATTTAAAATGTAAATATAAAAACGTCCTGCATTCTTTGAGCATAACTTTATACACCACTGCACAGTTTCTTCTGAAATATTCACCTCTGAATCTGGATTGATGGAAACTCTGTAAAGACTGGAAGAAAAGTGTGGTACCTTTTTGTTCAGTGTTATCTGCAGAAAAGGCTGCTGTTCCATAATTTAAATGAGTGCTGCCACTTAGTTGCAGAAAACCAAAGCCAAAAAAAAACACTACTGGCTTTCCAAACTACATCTGAAGCAGAGAGCAGACTGAAGAACTTTATTAATGATAAAAAAATTACAGCCATAAAAGCTTAGCGCCAAAGACTTATTGGGAAAGAATGTGTTTTAGCTCAACTTAAAACATTTTGTGATTTAACAACTGGAAGCCCAGAAGACATTTTACATTCAGTAGTCTCTCTTTTTTCCTCTGTGAATTCATTGCACTTTAGAACTGAACAGCACCTTGGATAACTTAAAAAATGAACGGTAGTTGTTATCTGAAAATACATTAACCTTGTTTCAAATTCCTTTGCAGTGAAGTTAATGTTCAGAACTCTCTTCCTCATTCTTCATGTCTGGTTGTGGTCCTGGTGGAGCACTTGGTAATTAGCTAATCTGCCTAGTTGTGATTATGTTTGCTGGATCAGAAAGGGCGGAGAGCGGGAGGGTGAGCTGACAGATTAGGGAAAAGTTGTGTGTGTCGGGAAAAAAGTTACTTTTCCAGCCCATGCTGGTGATCATAACACTGGAAGATTAATTAAACTCTCCTGCCATCCCAACAGGTTAATAAGGGTTAAGTCATAATTAGGACACAATTAAAAATCTGGCACACAATGATGTCCCTCCATAATCGGGCAATATCTGAGTGTATGTGAGGGTACATTTGCATATTTGTGTGCGGTTTAGAGGTCTCGTTGCATTTGAATGACCTGACCTCACTATTAGATCGAATAAGAGGGATGTCGATGGTACCACTTCAGCCAATAGAGGCTTTAAGAGGTGGCCATCATTCCACTAAACAGGCCTGTGGGGTGCAACTAACATTCCAACTTCTTTTTAGCAATAAAGCTTCATGGTAGCAATTTCATCTGTGATTTCATCACTTTCACATTTGAATGATGATACCTTACAGGCTACAAATATTTTTATCAAACATAGTTGATAAAAGTGTGCTCTAAGGCTCCAAACAGACAAGCAAAACATGTTCAGAGAAAATTACATTAAGCTTTTGCTTAAAAGCTCAAAAAAATAAAATAAAACACAAAAAATAAAAATAATAATATATAAATAAAAATAAAATAAATATATATAAAATATATAAACAATAAATATAAAAATAACAGAATAAAATAAATAATAAAACAATAATTAAATAAATTAAATGAAAAAAAAGAAATGTAAAATAAATCACCAACATGAAAAAAGAAATGTGATGGCAAAGCTTTTTTTTTTTTACGTTTTTCTGGAAACTATACCACATCAAACTCATCAAATTTGAACAATAAAATAAAATTAATGGAAAAAATACAAAAAAAACAAACAAACAAAAAAAAGCAATAACATATTTTTTTTTAAATATATTAATGTGATGCCAGCTAAAAAAAAAAAAAACTTTTTCAGAGTTTTATAGGCATTACTTCATCTTACACTCAATAACGTTTTATATAAAATAACTAAATATTGTACTGTAGATTACTGTAGATAAAGATTTGCAGTTAATTCGCAGTTAACTTAACATAATAAGATAATAAATATAATAAAAATAAATAAAGTAAAATGAAAACAATAAAATAATTTTTTTTTAAAAATGAGCCACCAAAAAAATACAAAACATGATGACAATGCAAAAAAAAATGTAAATGTTTTTTGAAAAAATTATATACGAGGAAAAAAAACCTGTATGTAAAAGGTTTCCCACTATTTTTCCCAGCATGCAAATATGACTGTCAAATAAACCTGCAGAGCGCTGAAAGAAAGAGTCGGGTTAAAGTGACCACTGGCACAGCAGAGTCATTTTTCAGGGTTTTCAACCAACCTTAATAAAGCTCTTAGAGCCCAGGCAGAGAAAATCTTACTCTGGGCCATTAGAGTGCTGTAAAGCTGACGGGACTTACACATGTAGTGTTTTGACCTGACACAGGCCTCCCTCCAAACAAATTGCTGCCAATTTTATGCCACCAAATGCGACCCTCGGATGTTCCTGTGACAAATTGGAATTGATTTGTGCTTTGGCTGGGACTTCAGGGGTCATGACCCACGGCTGCTAAAAACCATTCCTGTCATTAACATTCTGGATGCCCACCTCACTTCCACAGCGATGAGAATTTCAAGGCATGAATAAAATCAATCACTATTTTTCTTTTTCTTTCTTCCCCTCCACACCCTCCAGATAACCACGCACATAAACAGCCACACAAACACTTTTATTTAGGCATCCCCTCTGCATTTCAATACACAGCACATGCATTTTAATGAAAAAAAAAACATTATTTTATATGTAAAACTCACTTAAGGAATGTAAAGTACATGCCCTGATAAACAGATGGCCAGCTCCAAGCTAAGAAATATGAGGCTTTTTCAAGGATGTTTTTGCAGTTTTTTTCCACTCAGCATATATACAGGGGAAAAGGTCATTTCTGTTATGCAGTATCTTTCAAACTCTGTAACTTTGAAAGAATGTCAGACTTCGAGAACTACGCTTTTGTCAAACTTCTGTCAAAATTACTGCTTGCATTATTTATGTGAATGCAATAAAATGAACAGGATGGAATCCATTAGGATTGATAATAAAGAGCAAAAGTTAGTTACTGCTGAATGATTGATACTTATAGCTTGGATGTTTTGATATTGTCATACCAATTTCTGCAATCAAACAGGGTGAAATGTTAAGAGTGAGACAAACCAAGTAATCTCACAAAACATTAATTCATCAAATCCAATGTGTATACTACTAAAAAATTTGTTTTGGTGGTAAAACAGCAAAAACAAGGTAACTTGGATCCTCCTCCTCCATAATGTTATGGAACAGGCCTTAGATAGTAAACAGTATTCTTAAGAAAACCTAATTTTATTATAAATATTTTGATTAAAGAAGGGTGGGAAAGAAAATTAACATACATCACTACTTAAATATGACTTAAATTGCTCACTTAAATGTAATGATATAAAACGAAATGAAATAAACCACTAAGTCAGAAAATTACCAGCAAATTATTATTGTTATTATTGTTTAATTATTGTTATCTCTGCATATATGCTAAATCCTTATTATTAATATTAATTTGTATTTGTTGCGTACATTTATATTTTTGTACATAGAAATCTTTTCTGTCTTGTCTATTTTCTGTGTAGGAGCATTTAAGTTTTTTTTTTTTTTTTTTTTGTACTTCACACACATTACTTGTACTGGAGATATGGCAATAAACGACTTTGAAACTACTAAAAATGAGTGAAAATAGATGATGAATGCAAGTAAAATATGCATGCTTTTTATAACATCATTTCCATCTGTGCAATTTTATAACATATAAAATAGTGAAGACATAATGGACACATGTTTCTGCATCTTAACATACTACATGGCAGGAAAGAACATTAGAATGTGTGGCCAGAATAAGTCGATGTTAACAGCTCAATAGGAAATTAGCCACCTCAGCATGATGTTTCTGCAGATGGCATGAATCTCAGTCCATCAAGTTCAGCTTCAGTGAATATCAATATTAGTCAGAGGCTGAACGCAGCCATGTACTCGGTGTTATTTACAGTGAGGGAGATACAGTAATGTCAGTGATATGAGGCAGTGATCGGAGAAATGGACTGAAGGAGAGCAAATGATTTTTGTGTAATCAGTGATTTTACAGCCTATTAACTTTGGCCAACTGAGAGCACGACTGGTCATCTGTGCATTGACTTGGGAGTTTTCTGGCTCCCCATTTGGATGGACACATGATCTTGCAAAGTTAATAAATGCATTCAAAAGTGTCTTTTTATGAGTTTTTATAACTGAAAAGGGAAAGGAAAACAATGATTAATAACTACCGTATTTTCTGGACTATAAGTCACACTTTTTTCATAGTTTGGCTGTTCCTGCGACTTATAGTCAGGTGCGACTTATTTATCAAAATTAATTTGACATGAACCGAGAGATATGAACCAAGAGAAATGAACCAATAGAAAACATTACCGTATTACCGTATACTGCTCAGTGCTCCTGTAGTCTACCACTAAAGACATAGAGCGCCCTCTCGTGGCTGTAGACGGTAATGTCTTCTCTTGGTGCTAGGTTCTAAATAAATGCGACTTATAGTCCAGTGCGACTTATATATGTTTTTTTCCTCATCATGACATATTTTTGGACTGATGCGACTTATACTCAGGTGCAACTTATAGTCTGAAAAATACGGTAGTCTTTTACCATTTCATCGGTATTATTATTTGAAGGAGTGGAAGCACATTGCTCAAAGCTGCCATAGAGATGTCACAGTCAGTGTCTCTGATGGGTTTCTGGTGTTGAGGGAAACAAAACACTCGAAGTGACTAAATGTTTAGAAGACAGGAAACATCTGTGATGTGAAGTCAGAACCCTAGAGACGAGAGCGTCATAACAGTCATCGTGACGGGCCATTCAAGGTGAAACCAGGTTGTTATGGTGACAAGCACTGACAGTTTCAGCACCTCTCGACTTCGCATGCCTTCTGTGTGAGAAAATGTGTTTGCTCACGCATTTGTGAAAGTGCGTGTTCACAATAAGTCATCTGCTGTAGGTGGAAGCAGTGCTAACTCATTTACACAACATGTATTTAACTGCTTAGTTGCTTTATTTTTCCAAATCCGCCACCCCTATATTGGTCCTGTACACCAATAAGTCCTAATATGTTTTTAACATGCACCAACCTTTGTAAAACAACCCTGGCAATGAGAGCCGAGCGCACCACACCACACCGTGGGGATGCTAATGTGGCTGATGCAAGTTCAAATCTGGTTTGGGACATTTCCTCTCCTGCTCTACTATCAATGAATGCAACAAAAAACTAAGATTTTATTTTCACGACAAATAAGCATATTTTACCCTACATCAACATTATAAACAATATAAATCAAAAGTGTCTAAAACAGAAGACAAAATATATCAAATGAATGATAAAATAAAAATCGAAATATTAAATACTAAAATTAACAATAACAATAAATATTCATTATTAATATTGATGTTATTTTAATGTTCAACATTAAATAATAATACTATTATTAAACAACATAACATTTATTAAAAAAAATCAAATTATATATATATAAGTTTTGTATACAGATGTAATGGTCAAATTGATATCATACATACATATATACAGGTAGTGTGTGTGTGGGTGTGTTTGTGTGTGTGTGTGTGTGTGTGTGTGTGTGTGTGTGTGTGTGTGTGTGTGTGTGTGTGTGTGTGTGTGTGTGTGTGTGTGTGTGTGTGTGTGTGTGTGATATCAGCATGAGCATTGTGTATAAAAACAAAATCAAACATGTCAAGTAAAAGCTAATGTAGTATATCATTAATGTATGACAACAAAATCTACCATCATTTATTTTACAAGATATCATATAATTTTTTAATTATGGAAATTAGACAAATTTATTTGTGCTGGAAATAATGTCACAATGCAAAAATGTTAACAGTGTTAAAATAGTCTTCATTTTCTAAAATAAATTATGTGTGTTTTTTCTTGTTGTTGTTGTTTTCGTGAGAATCAACATAATGCTCTAATCACACCCAGGAAATGAATCTCATTACTTTGCACTGTGGCCCAGGAAAAAGTGTCATCAAATGTCCTGGATTCAGCTACAGTGATAAAGTGAATCAGTGAATCTTGATAAAGCTGCTCAGAGGACCCGTCCTGTCCCTGTCTCTCCAGAGGAATGCTCCTGAATAAACAGGTCCAGAGCCAAGTATGAGTCCCACAGCTGGCCCAGTGCAGTTTCCTCTAATGCACCTTCGCATTATGTTTAGAGATTTGTTGTGCATGTCAGGTGGTCCACAGGTCTCCCTGCGAGTGTATGTGCGAGGAGAAGTGGGGTGACACTGCTACAGGGAATCCTGATAAGGGACTGTATAAATGCAATGAGTTTGTGGGTGTGTGAATTTTGGCTTAACTCTAAACATGGTAGGCGTAGCCCAACAGCACCTCGATTTTTTTGCTCCAGCAGCTGTGGCCTGGAATAACAATCAGGAGGTTTGTCTCGCGGTCAGAGTGCACTGTCAGTGTGTGTGTATGTCACTCTAATCTGTCCATGTGTGCTTGGTTAGTCATGAGGCCTATATTACTTTTGCCTTATCTGTGGTCCAAGCTGAACCAAACCTTTATGGACATTATGGAATGTCAGGGGAGTGTGCATGTGTTTGTGTGTGTGTGCATTTATGCTTTAATATAGCAATAAGCCATGCAATCACCACAACTGCCAACAGTGACAGGGAGCTTAAACTCAACTATCCTTCCAGCAGACTAATGAAGGAAATGCAATCATGCACACACACATTTGATCAACAACTATGGTCCACAACACACTTAAGTCAAGCAAGATGTTCTATCCAGAGTAGTTAAAATGCTAAAACATTTAATGTGGGAACAACAGTTCACCAGGGCCATTTCTAGACATTTGGAGGCCCTAGGCAAAATTCATGATGGAGGCCCCAATAAAAAGCACTTGAAACAAATAGGATTCCTAACATTTTATTTATACAACATTTATTTTTCATTGTTGTATATTTGTACTTATACAGTACCATATACAATTATTTTATGCTCATCAAGCAGGATTTCCCTCTTCCATTTAATTAATATTGACTACAGATATTGTCATATTATTAATATTAAAATGTGATATGTATTTCATTGTTAAATATGCACTGTATATACAAATCAAGTGGTTTATCAAGGAACATGTCATCTTTGTTTGGAAGAACCTTCATCTAGCTTCAGTAAAGTCCTTTTGAAGGCTTAATCATAAAGTATACAGATCAATAAATATAGTATATCAGTTATCTATTCAACTCTTCTATCCAACTTCTTAGAGATAGTGTGTAAAACTCAGTCTGTGATATGTTTAGCATTCTTCAGGTGTAAGGTTGGTAGAGTGTGTTTGCCCTCCAGGTTTTCCTGGGCAACCTAATCCACAAGTTTCTCTCTATCTCACTCCAAGAACCTTTCCATGAGAACATTTTAGTTAAAAGATTTCTGAGCTACATGTCTCTTCAACATAGATTAATTGGTTTACAGCAGGGTCTTCGGTGAGTGGACAAAACAAATGCTCCTATCCACAGGGTTTATTGTTTGTTTCTTTGTTTTTTATAATTATAAATAATGTAAATAACAATTAAATAATGTTGAGGAAAATGTACATTATATAGGTTAACTATATACACTATATTTCTCACATTAAGCTATTGTATGACTTAATATAGCAAAATCATGATGTATAAAATTATAAATCTGCATATATAACACAATGTACTTTTAATACAATCATTGTCTACAGGTAGTAAACAAAACAGTATTGTGACAGACATATATAATGTTCATTGACCCCCAGCTTCTGTTCTGTTGTTCTCCATTATGAACTAAAATCAAATGCATTTAGTTTATCATACGAAAGGATAATGGGAAGGTAAGGAGAGGCCTTTTGCATCAAGGCCTTTTGAAATATAGGGTTAGCATTCTCCGGTACATTAGCTTTTGTTCAAAGTGTCCTTTGGCTCATTGTAATTCTAGAGATGTATAAGGCAGCGTGATTATCGGAGAGAAGATGCAGAACTTAAGCAGAAGCAGCCAACAGCGTTTTGTGGCTGTTCCTGTGGGTGTTCAGTAAATGTTTATGCTGGGCATGCTAAAGCTCGGACAGAGTCACATGAGATGAATTGCTGAGAAGGAAATAATAATGGCTATGTCAGCATTGTTTATGAGGGATTGTGTATGTACATAAAAGTATTACTTCAGCTTCTGCAAACCTATATATATATATATATATATATATATATGATGAATAGTCAACAATTTTCAAAAACTGATCTGTATATTATAAAGTAATGATCCGTCTAAGCACAACATTAAGATTTTTTATGAGTTCTCACAAATTGTGCTTTCAAACTTTACACAAGGTGAATAAGATGCAGCACTTACATTTAAAGCATTGTATTGAGTTTTCTGTCAAACTGTAATATGTATATAAAAAATAATAATAATATGGAAAACTAAATCTAATTTGATAATGACTCTTTCATGGAATAGAATTAAATTAAATATTTTGTAAAAAATAAAATAATAATAATAATAATAATAATAATAATAATAAATAATCAAATAAAATATTAAATCCAAGGATAAAACAATATTTAATAAATATAACTGAATACATTTTATGGAAAATAAAATAAAAACATAAAATCCAAGGGCAAAACAATATTTTAATAAAAATAACAATACATTTTTTACATTTTTATGTATATATATATATATATATAACATAATACAGAAGCTAAAGTTGTCAACACAGCACAAAGATTCATACTTTACCACAAGGAAACTGAAAGTCCAGTCCATATGTAAAATCCTGGCGGACGCAAGAATATGTCTAGCCCATCATTACTATCAAAACTCTTGTTTAGAATTCAGCTGCACTGTCTATGTTTGTATTGCAAGTGAACGATGCAACAAATCATGGGGCCGTTTCACTGAGAAGGGTATTCCTGCACAACCGGAGGCTGCAGTTTCAGGACCGCAGTTCTTGGACCGCAGCTTTAGGATCCTAGTTTTTTTGTGGCAGCGCCACCTACCGTACTGGATCAACACTAATTAAAGATGGACGAAGTGGAGAACAATCAGACGGTGAGTACTGATATTTAATTAAGTTTTATTTTAAGTTAACGTTTTAACGGTGCGAAGATTACATAGTGAGAAGTGCTAACTATGAATTAGTGATTAATTCCCACCAAATTAAGAATTTGTGAGCTAGTTTTATTAATTACTACGACGTTAATTCGTGGCCATGATTTCATAAATCCTTGTTGAGTTTTAATGACGAAGTATTATAAGTGAACCTAGCCTGCACATTAATTAAACTTATCAGATGACAAGAGCATGGTTGATGTAAGGTTTGTAAGATTTACCTGCAGCTTAATGTATTAGTGTGAATACTGGCTTAATAGTCGTTGTTTTACCATATTTATGTATAAAATATCTTTCATAATTAAACTGCACTGACTGCCTAGTTGCAGTATGTGTTAGCCTGTTGTTTTGGCATTATTTTGCAATGATGAATGACGCGTTTGGTAATTTTAATAGCTTGTTACAATTTAGCCTAATCTGCAGGTCTACTCCACACATACAGTCCATTGATATCATGTGTTAGTTTCTGTCATGTTCTGCATGGCCAATATGAAGTGATTTTATGGATTTGGTTAGGCTGATTGTAGGGCAGATGATTAAAAAAGGCACTAGGGATATTTTCATGATCTCAAAATATTCTAACAAGTAGGCTCTCTCTTTATATATATTTATATTTATAATATATTTATATATATTACATATAACAATCCAAAAAGGGATATCCCTGCCCGAATTGAAGAGATGCACCACATGCTGCAAGGACTTTCACTTTTCATATATATATATATATATATATATATATATATATATATATATATATATATATATATATATATATTCCAGTTGAATATGTTAAACAAATGTTTCTTATTTATCTCTCTCTGTCTCTCGCTCTCTCTTTCTCTAGAGTTCAAGCCTACAGCCATTCTATCCTTGCAGCAACTGATGGAAAAGGGGTTTCACTTTGTGATGTTGTCGCAAAAATGACATAAATGATATATATATATATATATATAAACATTCTTGAATCATTCTTGTGTCTTGTCTTGCCTCTCAACAACTTTTAAAATATTGGTTGTAATTTAGTGACTCCATATGCTGATTCCAACTTTAACTTACCTGATAATGAGCTAATTCACCTTAAGGAGGTTAATCAATATACTGTATAATTCAAGAGACTAAGACTTTTAAGGTTCTTCATTTTTTACAATCGTTTTAAAATTGATATACATCAATTTTACAAAATTGATATTTCATTTATATTTTGTGTAAATTCATGTTTAAATTTAAAATTGTGACTCAAAGCACACTTAGTAATTAACCTCTGCTGCATTTTGAATCAAGAATCACATTTAAAAACAAATACTACTGTGATTAATATATTGATGCTATATACAAAGTAACGTGACTGCAAACTAAACCAACAGGGTACTAGAACTGCGGTCCTGAAACTGCAGCCATTGCTATATCGTCCAGTACGATAGGTGGCACTGTCACGAAAAACTAGGGTCCTAGAACTGCGGTCCTAGATCTGCGGTCCTGAATCTGCAGCCTCCGGTTGTACAGGAACATACTATTGGTTTCACTAAGGAGTTTCAACCAACTCTGAGTTTAGACTTGAACTCTGAGTTGACTTACCCTGAGGTGGGAAACTATGAGTTTTCGGTTACAGAACAGCTGAAAAGAGTTGGTTTAATCAACTCTACATTGACTGACTCTGAGTTAAGTGCGTGCACCACAACTATAAAAAGCCATTATCAATGGAGCACCGATATTACGATTCACCATGGCAACAGCTCCTGCCAAAAAGCTGTCTGCATACTTCAGACTGAATATAAATGTAATTCTTCTCAGTGTTATAATATCACAGGTGAAAACTGGCAGAACGTTAGATTAATGTACTAATCATTTTATGGTATCTCATGGGCAAAAAATATATATAAAATAATAATATTAATAATAATATTTTAAGTGCATTTTTCTTATTTTACAAATGATCTGCCAATAGAGTAAGAAAAATACGACAGTGGCTATTTAAGTGGAAGTGGATACTTTCTTAGCGATAGATCCAGTTTACAGTAGGCTAAGTAGCTCTAGATGCTATTTACAGAAAAAATGTACAGTGAAAATCATAATATATTCTATTTACCATGTAAAAGTAGCAGTTCTTTGCAACAGGCTAAGTGTAAATAATAATTAGATGCTAGTTATACTTTATACTCGCAGATACATTTGCACCTCAGTATTGTTATACATTAATCAGAATCAGAATCAGAATCAGAAAGAGCTTTATTGCCAAGTATGCTTGCGCATACAAGGAATTTGTTTTAGTGACATAAGCTTCCAGTAAACAGAGACAACAACACACAGACAAAAAAAAAAAAAAAAAAAAAAAAAACAATTTACAGGAGATTTACAAATTGGCAAATAAATAAGTGTATAAACAATTGTGCTATAAATGATAATGGAATAGGATTGAGTGAGATGCAGGAATGTTCTAGGATGGAGGGGTAACAAATAAATATAAGGATATTGCACATTTTTGCATAAGTTTAAGTGGGAAACATTTAACTGTTCATGAGGTAGATTGCCTGGGGGAAGAAACTATTCTTGTGCCTTGCTGTTCTTGTATTTGCGGCTCTGAGGCGCCGGCCAGATGGCAAAAGTTCAAAGATGGGGTGACTTGGATGTGAGGGATCCAGAGTGATTTTCTGAGTCCTTTTCCTCACTCTGGATGTGTACAGTTCTTGGAGGGTGGGCAGGGGAGCACCAATAATCCTTTCAGCAGTCCGAACAGTTCTCTGTAGTCTTCTGATATCTGATTTTGTAGCTGAACCAAACCAGACAGTAATTGAAGTACACAGGACTGACTCAATGACGGCTGAGTAGAACTGTTTCAGCAGCTCCTGTGGCAGGTTAAACTTCCTCAGCTGGCGAAGGAAGTACAACCTTTGTTGGGCTTTTTTCACAATGGAGCCAATGTGATTGTCCCACTTCAGGTCCTGAGAGATGGTGGTTCCCAGGAATCTGAATGACTCCACTGCAGTCACAGTGCTGTTCATGATGGTGAGTGGGGAAAGTGCAGGGGGGTTTCTCCTAAAGTCCACAGTCATCTCCACTGTTTTGAGCGTGTTCAGCTCCAGGTTGTTAAGACTGCACCAGACAGCCAGCTGCTCAACCTCCTGTCTGTAAGCAGACTCGTCACCGTCCTGGATGAGGCCGATGACTGTAGTGTCGTCTGCAAACTTCAGGAGCTTGACAGAGGGGTCTTTAGAGGTGCAGTCGTTGGTGTACAGGGAGAAGAGCAGAGGGGAGAGAACACATCCCTGAGGGGCACCAGTGTTGGTGGAGCAGCTGTTTGACATGAATTTCCCCAGTCTCACTAACTGTTGCCTATCTGTCAGAAAGCTGGTGATCCACTGACAGATAGAGCTAGGAACAGAGAGCTGGGTCAGTTTGGTCTGGAGGGTTGTTGGGATGATGGTGTTGAAAGCCGAACTAAAGTCCACAAACAGGATCCTCACATAAGTCCCTGTTTTGTCCAGATGTTGCAGGATGAAGTGCAATGCCATGTTGATTGCATCATCCACGGACCTGTTTGCTCGGTACGCAAACTGCAGGGGGTCTAGTAAGGGTCCAGTGATGTCCTTCAGATAAGCCAGAACCAGTTTTTCAAACGACTTCATGACGACAGACGTTAGAGCCACAGGTCTGTAGTCGTTAAGTCCTGTTATCTTGGGTTTCTTTGGAATGGGGATTATGGTTGAGCGTTTGAAGCAGGAAGGCACTTCACACAACTCCAGAGATCTGTTGAAGATCTGTGAAAAGATGGGGGCCAGCTGGTCAGCACAGGTTTTCAGACAGGCTGGTGTAACGCCATCTGGGCCTGGTGCTTTTCTTCTTTTGTTTTTCTTGAAGACCTGGCGCACATCATCTTCACAGATTTGAAGAGCAGGAGGTATGGAGAGGGGGATTGCAGGAGGTGTTAATGGTTGTGTAGGGAGATGGTCAGAGTGGGTGTTGGGGGTTTCAAATCTACTATAAAACTCATTCAGGTCGTTAGCAAGTCGTTGATTAGCCTCAGTGCAAGGGGATGGTGTCTTGTAGTTTGTGATGGCTCTCAGTCCTCTCCAAACTGAAGTAGAGTCGTTGGAAGTAAACTGGTCTTCCAACTTTTTAGCGTAGGTCTTTTTAGCCGCTCTAATCTCTTTGTTCAGTGTGTTCCTGGCCTGATTGTACAAGACCCTGTCCCCATTTCTGTAGGCATCCTCTTTGGCCTGACGAAGGTGTCTGAGTTTTACTGTAAACCATGGCTTATCATTGTTGAATGTTAAATAAGTCCTGGTAGGAATGCATATATCCTCACAGAAACTAATATAGGATGTTACGGTCTCTGTGAGTTCGTCCAGATCGGTGGTAGCAGCTTCAAAAACGCTCCAGTCTGTGATGTCAAAACAAGATTGTAAATCCTGCTCTGTTTCGCTGGTCCATCTCTTCACAGTCTTTACTACAGGTTTAGCAGATTTAAGTTTCTGCTTGTAGGTCGGTATAAGATGAACCAGACAGTGATCAGAACGTCCCAAAGCTGCTCGTGGAACAGAGTGATATGCATCCTTTATTGTGGTGTAACAGTGATCCAGTATATTACTGTCTCTGGTGGGACAGGTAACATGCTGTCTGTATTTTGGCAGTTCACGGGAGAGATTGGCTTTATTAAAGTCCCCAAGAATGATTAAAACAGAGTCCGGGTGTTGTTGTTCTGTGTCTGTGATCTGATCAGCGAGTTTCTGTAAAGCCAGACTTACTTGAGCTTGAGGAGGGATGTAAACACTAACCAGAATGAACGAGTGAAACTCCCGCGGCGAATAGAACGGCTTGCAGTTGATAAACTGCGTTTCTAGATCAGGACAGCACATCTTCTTTAATACAGTTACATCTGTACACCACCGTTCATTGATGTAAAAGCATGTCCCGCCGCCGCGCGATTTCCCCGTTGATTCTGCGTCGCGATCCGCTCTAAACAGCTGAAAGCCCGGCAGATGGAGTGCGCTGTCCGGTATGGCGTCATTCAGCCAGGTTTCCGTGAAACACAGAGCAGCAGAGTGAGAGAAATCCTTATTTGTCCGAGAGAGCAGAAGCAGTTCGTCCGTTTTGTTGGGTAGAGAGCGGAGATTTGCGAGATGGATGCTAGGCAACGGCGTTCGAAAACCGCGCTTCCTGAGTCTGACGAGCGCTCCCGCTCGCTTTCCCCGTCTGCGCGTCTTGAAGCGCTTGATCAGCGCCGCTGCTCCTCCGATAACAATGTTCAGTAAAACGTCTGTATAATAGAAATCCGGAAAAATATCATGTGGTGTGTTCTGCCGAATGTTCAGCAGTTCATCCCTGGTGAAACTGATCGTGTTTGTTAAACAAAAAACAGGAAAAACGAACAAAAACAGTACAAACACTGGAGAGCCAAGCACTGAAGCAGCCATGTGCGGCGCCATCTTGGATTTCTTGGATAACAGGATTCAATAATAACAGATTGTAAATTATTATATTTATTACAATTATAAATAGTTGCATCATTATTAAACACTCGTTAGGCACTTTACTTCCACTTTTAGAATTTTTTGTTTAATTTTTATTGAAAATAAATTCTAATGTGACATGTGATGGGAAAAGTGAGAAAAACGAGGTTGGCAAAAGCCGGACTCTAACCCAATCAATCGCGTTACAAGCTAGTTTTCCGTGCCCAAAACATTACTTCCTACACCATTGAAGCCGTTATTCACACGTGCCGTGTGAATAACGTGCCGTGTGAACAACCTTATGTGTCAATGGAGGGCGTAGCTACAGTAGATTTGCACGTAGTAATAGACACTCCGAATAATCTTGTTTTCCATTTGCATTAAGATTATTTTTATTACCACACTGGCATATAGAAAATCTATCTTTATTTTATTTTATTTTTATATTTGTACTTGTATATTTGTACATCAATGAAGTGTTTAAAAGGGGGGAGGAGACCGAAAAAAACTGGGTTTATCAAAGAAAACCTGCTCCTGACCAGGTTAGGTTCATAGAGTAAGTTACCATGGTAACTGAATCTGAGTATAAGTTACCTCTCTTTCAGAAACGGGTTTTCTCGGGTTTGACAAACCTCCCATTTTGAAACAGAAAACCTAGAGTTTCACTCATTTCAGGGATTAACATACTCAGAGTTTACACTTAACCTCCTTTGTGAAACAGGCCCCAGAACACTGCCGTTATAATGAACGAAGCAGCAGAACACACGTCCCTACAGAAAACTAGTTGCATGCTAGTTGCATGCATTGCAAATCAACAAATGTATCTACAATTCAACAGTACTGTTTTGTCGTGTTGCTTGCTTGCTGTTGAAACTTAACAAAACTCAAATTACATTTAAATCAATTTTATTGCCAAAAGGCTTCACAATTCATGAAGCAATAATTCTTTTTTTAATAATAATGAAGCAAAACATCAGGATATGCAAAAATTGTTGATTGATCCATAATGACATGACACACAACAGACAACCCTAAATAGTAAAAGTTCGACAACAAAAACAGAAAATGACAACATATGGATGGATTCCCAATCAACTGCACCCAATTTGATGACTTTAAAAATTAACTGCAACAAATGTACAATGTTAAAGATTTACGTAAGATTATTTGTTCGACAAAATAGTGATACGTTTTACAAGAAAACTTTTTTTCTTGTAGATGTCACTAAATGTCACTAAATGTCACATTTAATTCAGTCTGTTACCTGCCATTTATTTGTAATTAATTATGACATGTACAAGCAATTTCTGAGTAAAAATAGTAAAAAAAAAAATAAATAATGTATATTCAATGAATTTTATTAAATAGGACATTTACATGTGAAGATACTTAAATAATATTCTGAAAGCATTTGTTGATTTAAATGTATTTTTATGTAAAAACTATTTTAATTCACTCGGACTACATTACTTTGGAAAGTAAAAAGGGTCTCCATAAAACCGACCAGCTTTTGTTGTTTTTTGTTTTGTTTTTTTGGTGGGGGGGGTTTTGGTTACTGGACATTTTAAAATCAATGAAGTATCATGAAAATTATTACTAATACCAGATCATTTTACTCACTGGCCCCTTGATCACCCTGCATTTCCTAAAAGTGGCCCTAGAGCTGTGCAATTTGAGTATCCAACCTGTTTGTTGTATTTTAAAAAAAAAAATCCAGTCAGTTTTCCCCTTAATACTTCCCAATCACACTTTTACTTATACAGTATACAGTAGACAGAACCAGAAAGTTTCTTTTTGTGTTTGTGAGCTATTAAGAGTTGTGCAATGACCCTTCTGTACTAAATGTTGACATTGGACCTTTATCAGCTAAATAAACCAGCCTGGTCTTCTGATTATTCAATAAAACCACAGTCCTATCGATCTCCAATAACATTTTGTACCAGAGGTACTAGACTGTAGGTTTGTGTGTGTTTTTGGTGTCCGTGTGCATCTGAGGGGCTGCAGCTATTCATAAATCATTCCAGGAGACAGTTTTGAGCAAGCCCTTCATCTTATGTGGTCCCTGTGTGTTTAACCCTCTAACCATGAAGGGTGCTAAGCCAGACTACACGATCACACAACTGCTGCATACAAACACACAAACACACACACACACATACACAATTGCTGGACTCAGCAAGGAAGATGGGATGAAATGAGCAGCTGAAGGTAAAGATGGGAAAAAACAGAAGAGAGTTAAAAGAGTGAGAGAAAGGCCTTACAGCACAGTAATGTCAAACGAGAATTGGCTCAGTGAAGCACCAAATCTCTTTCCAACCAAAATGACTGAAAACTACAGTTTCCAGTTCAAATGTTCTTGCCTGTGAGTTTCACCTTCTGCTATTCTAACAATTTTCCATTCGGACTATTGTGAAAATTGCAATATGCTAAATTTTTTTAGGAAAAAAATCTCAGCATATGTCAGCATACAAAATTTCTGTGTAAATTCAACCATTTGGGTTTTGACTACTGAAAATGTGTCAAATATAACAATTTACTCTTGGAGCCACATTGAGATTGAGACTTAGAAGAAAGTTTGTTCAGAACAAAAATCTAAAAGTATGCCAAGAACTCTTTACTGCTTCTTGAGTAAAAAAAAATAAAAAAATAAAAATAAAACCATCAAAAAAAAACTTTTTACTGTCACCAATGGCATATAATGCTGCAGTAACTGCTCAAGTCAATACTTTTTACTAACAGATCTACCAATATCTCCGTAAAAAATATAATATTGATGTTGCCATCTTTCTAAAGTCGTTTTAACCCCTGTAAATTGGCTTCAAATCTCAGGGGGAAAAAAGAAAAAAAATAGCAACAAAATAGTTTATTACTCAGTAAACTTTTATCCATGACATCTAATACTTTGGCTTTCAGAGTTATGTTTATCTTTCTTCAGAAAAAATATTAACAAAATCCAAAATTTTTGCCAGGAAAGTTTCTGAAATGTGTTTTATCTGACAGAAAATGACCAGTTTTCAAAAGTGGAAAACAACTGTTTGTTTTGTACAAAAACCTTTGAATGTGCAGCCAGGGTGTGTTTGATAACATTGATGGTTTGATTAGCAGTTTGATGACTGGGGGTGGTTAATTGGAGCCTTGGTTTTCCCATTGAAGGGGTAGGAAAAGTCATGCGGAGGTGAGTGGCATTTCCTGAGCCGCTCAGGGGTGCGTTTCCCGTACAACGATGCAACTCGCTGGTTTAACTACCATAGTACGATGCATATTTAAAGAAATCAACTAGCTAGTCACTACTGTTTCCCGAAACCATGGTACCTGTGTTGCAAAACCATGGTTTGAACCACATTGGTTGGAGCTGTCGTTATGACGTTCTTCTTCTTCTTCTTCGATCTAATGGCAGACTGGTGCTATGAGCACATATTGCCACCTGCTGTAAATTTGGTTCTTTTCTCTTTTCGACTGCGCTTTCTTTTTAGTGACGATGTGGAGTAATTACGTTAACAACTCAACATTCATTCTTTGCACAATAAAATATATACATATATAAACACAATGTTGTCTTCTCTGATCCCAAAAATCTATAACTAATAATTTCACAATTTCATATTTATGAATTTCTTATTGAATATTGATAGATCAGCACAATTAAAATGAAAATAAATGATGGGTTTTACTGTTGATCAATGATCACTGTGATTGTTATACTATTGTGTACACCTGTTACATATTTTGATTAAGATCATTAGCCTACCTATTTAAGTCCCCTTGCCATACAGCTGTGTGTTCATATGACCTATATGAAAATGACGCGAAAACCACAATTTTCAAAAAATGAAGTTACATTTCTTTTGGAGGAGGTGGAGAATAAAAAAATACAGCTATTTTCAAAGCTGAAAAGTTGTGTTACAAATGCTGATAAAAAAAATCCTGGGCAGAAATCACCCAAAAAATAAATGCTGCTGGCTATGGTTATGAGCGAAGCCCAGAAGAAGTTAGAAAAAAGTGGACGGACTTCACAAGTGTGACAAAACGGAGGGCTGCAGCACGTAGAAGGGAAGCAAAAAAGACTGGTGGGGGTATCAACTCCGTTCCTCCTCTGACTGCAGAGGAAGAGAGAGTTTTGGCCATCCTGGGGCCTGAGGCCTTGGAAGGGATCCCTGGAGGCATAAATGCATGTGCGTCAACCAGGCCTTTGAATTCAAAGTTGAGCCCTGGAACATCAGGCTCCCTCCACCCTGGCCCTGGAGCATCAGGCCCCCTCCAGCCTGCCCCTGGAACATCAGCAATGAGTCCTGGTCTTTGGCTATTGCTTCCTTCTTCTGACTCCCCTCAGTCTGAGGCCTCCTCATGTGCTGGGCAACGTCGTTCTGGCATTCCAGAAAACCAGCCATTAATCTCCCGCCAAAGGAGAGACAGGGGACGTTGTGGCTGCAGTGAGAAGCTGCTTCAGTCGGAGGAGAAGAAATTATCTGAACTCCAGGGAATCGGGAGAGAACTGAGGGCCCTGAAGGAGCAGAAAGGCCAACATCATCAGGAGATTATGGCCTATAGGAGGGCTAAATTGGAACTCCTGCAACAACAAGCCAGCAAACCCTCTATAACCATGTTTCTACCAACCGACAGTAAGTGAAAATTGTGTTATTTACTCAGTATGGAAAGTCAAATCATGTGTGGCTGACAGCCATGTAATCTTTTTTTCTTTTTTTTTTCAGATCCACAGATGTAACTTTTTTTTTTTTTTGGATACATTGTTGGCCATCATGCCTCCCTTCTGGCAAATGGGGCTCTGGTGAAGCTGTGTGGTGTATGGCATTCAATTTGTTTTTGAGTGATGAAGTTAAAACCCTTCAGCAGTTGAACTGAAATACAAATAAATAAAAAATGTTATGGCCAAATATACTCTTTTGTAATATGTATTTCAAGTGCTTTTCTAATACACTGGGCATTCAGTTTAATATGAGGAAAAGAGCATACTATTGTAACTTGACTCAAAGTAGTATATTAATGCCATATAAAAATGCAGGCATTACTGAGTGAAGCTGAAGCATGTTTACCATGCCATGTCACCCTTTATTAAATACCTGAATAACGTGACCAAGCCTGATAATGAAACATATGAAATGGAACTTTTATTTTATTTTAGTGGTGAGCCACCATCACATAGACCATAAAGTAAATGAAAATTTTGTTCATTCACAACATTAATATCATCAATGACAATATAAGCCAAACATAACACAAAACACTCTTAAGTACTTAGACCATTCTTAAGAGAATGAAAATTATGAAATAACAGAATGACAACATTCTATTTTAAAACAAATCAACATATACAATATATTAATGTTGTACCTTATTACTATAACAAATCAAAGATGGTAATAATTAATTGTAGTAATTTAAGTAATTTAGAATGATTATTAGCCAAGGTGTTTCTATTAACTCAAAAGCAGGTGTACTAATGCCTCTCCTAATAAAACAGTGTGTATGTGTGTTTCAAGTGCTCAACAATGGCAGCTTTACAAAGATTCTTACAGCTGGAGCACAGAAGGCGGCTGAGAAGTCAATCAGTTTATATAAATGCCCACATAAGGACAAATTTTACCCCTCTTGACTCACTATCTGATGATGAAATTTTAAGAAAATTCTGTCTTCCAAGGACCAAGATCTTTGAATTATTTCAGATAGTTAAACCACACCTTCAGCGGGCAACAAGAAGAAACTACACCTTAAGTCCAGAGGTGCAGTTGTTAGCTACACTGCGTTATTTTGCTGTTGGAAGTTTTATGGAGGTGCTCGGTGATGGCCTGGGGTTCAGCAAGTCTTCAGTCAGCAAAACTGTGACAACAGTAACACCTTTGCTTTTACAGCTGATGAAGAGCATCCTGGTTTTCCCCAAAACTCCTGAGGAAATAGAGCTGGCCAATCAACAATTCTATGATCTTGACAACATCACCAAAGTGATTGGCATCATTGATGGCACCCTAATCCCAGTCTTAAGCCCTAAGGTAAATGAGCCCTTGTACATTTGCAGGAAGGGCTATCCAGCCATTAATGTTCAAGTAGTGTGTGATCACCAGGGAATGTTCACTGACATTGTGGCAAAATGGCCTGGAAGCACACAAGACTCTTTTGCATGGGCCAATTCGGCAATTTGCCAGATGGCTGAAGAAGGTGGCTTTGGTGATAGCTGGCTCCTGGGAGACAGTGGATATCCTCTTCGCCCCTACCTCTTGACACCTGTGCAGCATCCAGCCACCATTGCAGAGGAAAGGTTTAATCAGGCCCATGGAAGGACACGCTGTATAGTGGAGAGGACTATAGGACTGTGGAAACAACGTTTTCGCTGCATCAGCAAGTCCAGTGGTGGCCTGAAGCTAAACCCCACCAAAAGCTGTTCTGTTATTGTGGTTACTGCAATTCTCCACAACATTGCAGTCAGGGAAAATGTCCAGCTTCCTGAGGAGGAAGTTGATGACGTTGGAGCCGATGGTGAGGAAGATGCTGTTTCTGATGATGATGATGATCCTTTGACCCCACATCAAGGCAGAATGCATCCTGCAGGAGCAGAAGTCAGAGAACTTTTAATTCAGAATATGTTTGGATGGTAGGCTAATACAGTATTTTACAGTTTGGATACTGTGTTTTCTATTATTTGTTTAATTTAATCTGACATAACTACTGTTAATAAATAATGTTGTTTATTTGCCTATGTTTCCCCCCAGCAGACTTCACTTAAATACTTTTGCAAACAATAAATATGTATTTGTTTCTCATAACACCATGATAATATTATATTCTACTACACAAAACTGCTTATTTATAAAAAAAAATCTTCATTCATTGACAAACAATACTGTGGTTTGAGTGTGTAATATTTTAAATAGCCTATGTGAACATATGTAAAATAGCCTATAGGCTAATTTAGGATAGGCGCAATAAGCTTTTGCTTCTGCCTATTCCTTTTCAGACTTTATGTTGATTTATGTCATCATTTGTTAAATGTTTAAATGTCTGAATGAAATAAATCTGAATCTGAATCTGCCTACGTTTCCTTAGCGCTAAGCACTGCATGTGTTGCGTATATGTGTAATGCTACAGGACAGATACAATTTAATATTTAAGGATAAACCCCTAAAATATTTTTTTGTAAAATATTGTTATATGACAATTTGTCTTTGGGAATTTAACAAATCTACTCACTTGCACACTCACCGTTTCTTCGCATAAACGAAACCAAGACTGCGTCCCAACCGGCATAAATAATCCTTTCAGAGGGCACTTCGAAGGGAGAATAATTGCGATCGTCACGCTATTATATCGTTTCAAATAATTTGTAATGAAGAAAGCAAATTGTGTAAAACCTAGGCACCTCGACTTTAAGTCATCCAAATCACTTAAACTGGATGGTGAAAGCTTCGAAAGAAATAGGCTATAGGGTCGATAGCTCTGAATAGAACACATCCCAGCTGCTGCGAAATCAATGACGTCGACACGACAAACTAACAAGGAACTATGCTTCTAACCACAGGTCAAGAGCTGTTGTTCCAACCACACAAGTTTGCGATGCAGTTTGCGAACATTCGTTGGAACGATGGTTCGGGAAACACCAAATCGTTGAACTATGCTGATAACGACGGAACTTGCGACCATAGTTGGCCAACGATGCTTTCGGGAAACGCACCCCAGAGTGGTGAGACTGGGCTGAAGAGAAGAAGTTTGTTCTGTGTCATCGAGGGTAAAAATGTCAGTGTGTTTCATCATCCCCTCCCAATACAGTATAAACACACTATGAAAGATTCGTGTAGGAGCCATAGCTGTCAAATAAGCACTCATTAAAAATTGGTCAAGCATGCATGGTTGTGCTGATCAGCCAGCAACAACAGGTTATGATCCAGTAAAGGGAATTACCAGTCAGAAGGGAAGTTTACAAAATATTACACCAATGTAGACAAAGTTTTTGTTCTCAAGAAGAGCCCCGCGGTGAGTTTCTCGCTGCATTTTAGCCCAGAGCACAAAATTGAGGATTAAAATAGACCTTGGCTCATAAATGGAAAAGCCACACTGGGACTTCATTGAATTATTATTATTTTTTTATCAACTTTTTATTTTTACTTGATATATATTTAAATATAGGTATCTAAAAGTGTTATTGCTAATTTCATATAATGTTTATATCATTTCATATAATAATTTTATACAATATACAATCATTTTAATATTATTTAATATCAATTATATTTAATTTAAATGTTACATATTTCTTAGATTTAATATACATAATAAAACAAATATATGATATAAATAAATATATCATTAATAAACAAGATTATTTATTAAATAAATATCCATCCATCCATCCATCTTCTACCGCTTATCCGGGGCCGGGTCGCGGGGGCAGCAGTCTAAGCAGAGAACCCCAGACTTCCCTCTCCCTAGACACTTCCTCCAGCTCTTCTGGGGGGACACCGAGGCGTTCCCAGGCCAGCCGGGAGACATAGTCTCTCCAGCGTGTCCTAGGTCTCCCCCGGGGTCTCCTCCCAGTGGGATGTGCCCGGAACACCTTCCCGGGAAGGCGTCCAGGAGGCATCCGGAACAGATGCCCGAGCCACCTCAGCTGACCCCTCTCGATGTGGAGGAGCAGCGGCTCTACTCTGAGCTCCTCCCGGGTGACTGAGCTTCTCACCCTATCTCTAAGGGATCGCCCAGCCACCCTGCGGAGAAAGCACATTTCGGCCGCCTGTATCCGGGATCTTGTCCTTTCGGTCATGACCCAAAGCTCATGACCATAGGTGAGAGTAGGAACGTAGATTGACCGGTAAATCGAGAGCTTCGCCTTGCGGCTCAGCTCTTTCTTCACCACGACAGACCGGTACATCGACCGCATTACTGCAGAAGCTGCACCGATCCGTCTGTCAATCTCCCGTTCCATCCTTCCCTCACTCGTGAACAAGGCCCCAAGATACTTAAACTCCTCCACTTGAGGCAGGAACTCTCCACCAACCTGAAGTGGGCAAGCCACCCTTTTCCGACTGAGGACCATGGCCTCGGATTTGGAGGTGCTGATTCTCATCCCAGCCGCTTCACACTCGGCTGCAAACCGTCCCAGTGCATGCTAAAGGTCCTGGCCTGATGAGGCCAACACGACAACATCATCCGCAAAGAGCAGAGACGAAATCGTGTTGTCACCAAACCTGACCCCCTCCGGCCCCTGGCTGCGCCTAGAAATTCTGTCCATAAAAATCATGAACAGAACCGGCGACAAAGGGCAGCCCTGCCGGAGTCCAACACGCACCGGGAACAAGTCTGACTTACAGCTGGCAATACGAACCAAGCTCCTGCTCCGTTCGTACCGGGACCGGATAGCCCTTAGCAAAGGGCCCCGGACCCCATACTCCCGGAGAACCCTCCACAGGCCGCCGCGAGGGACACAGTCGAATGCCTTCTCCAAATCCACAAAGCACATGTGGACTGGTTGGGCATACTCCCATGAACCCTCCAGCACCCTGTAGAGGGTATAGAGCTGGTCCAGTGTTCCACGGCCTGGACGAAAACCACACTGTTCCTCCTGAATCCGAGGTTCTACTATCGGCCGGATTCTCCTCTCCAGTACCCTGGCATAGACTTTCCCAGGGAGGCTGAGAAGTGTGATCCCCCTGTAGTTGGAACACACCCTCCGGTCCCCCTTCTTAAAAAGAGGGACCACCACCCCGGTCTGCCATCCCAGAGGCACCGTCCCCGACTGCCACGCGATGCTGCAGAGGCGTGTCAGCCAAGACAGCCCCAAAACATCCAGAGACTTGAGGTACTCAGGGCGGATCTCATCCACCCCCGGTGCCTTGCCACCGAGGAGTTTCTTGACTACCTCGGTGACTTCAGCTTGGGTTATGGACGAGTCCACATCTGAGCCCTCAGCCTCTGCTTCCTCAATGGAAGACGTGACACCGGGATTGAGGAGATCCTCGAAGTATTCCTTCCACCGTCCAACGACATCCCCAGTTGAGGTCAACAGCTCCCCACCTCTACTGTAAACAGCGTTGGTAGGGCACTGCTTCCCTCTCCTGAGGCGCCGGACGGTTTGCCAGAATCTCTTCGAGGCTGACCGATAGTCCTTCTCCATGGCCTCACCGAACTCCTCCCAGGCCCGAGTTTTTGCCTCCACAACCACCCGGGCTGTAGTCCGCTTGGCCTGCCGGTACCTGTCAGCTGCCTCTGGAGTCCCACAAGCCAACCAGGCCCGATAGGACTCCTTCTTCAGCTTGACGGCATCCCTTACTTCCGGTGTCCACCACCGGGTTCGGGGATTGCCGCCTCAACAGGCACCGGAAACCTTACGGCCACAGCTCTGAGCGGCCGCTTCGACAATGGAGGTGGAGAACATGGTCCACTCGGACTCAATATCTCCAGCCTCCCTCGGGATCCGGTCGAAGCTCTGCCAGAGGTGGGAGTTGAAGATCTCTCTGACAGGAGACTCGGCCAAACGTTCCCAGCAGACCCTCACAGTACGTTTGGGTCTGCCGAGTCTGTCCAGCTTCCTCCCCCGCCATCGGATCCAACTCACCACCAGGTGGTGATCGGTTGACAGCTCCGCCCCTCTCTTCACCCGAGTGTCCAAGACATACGGCCGGAGGTCGGATGAAACGACCACAAAGTCGATCATCGACCTACGGCCTAGGGTGTCCTGGTGCCACGTGTACTGATGGACACCCTTATGCTTGAACATGGTGTTCGTTATGGACAAGCTGTAACTAGCACAGAAGTCCAATAACTGAACACCGCTCGGGTTCAGATCAGGGGGGCCGTTCCTCCCAATCACGCCCCTCCAGGTGTCACTGTCGTTGCCCACGTGGGCGTTGAAGTCCCCCAGTAAAACGACGGAGTCCCCAGTCGGCGCACTTTCCAGCACCCCTCCCAGAGACTCCAAGAAGGCTGGGTACTCTGCATTGCCGTTCGGCCCGTAGGCACAAACGACAGTGAGAGACCTATCCCCGACCCGAAGGCGCAGGGAAGCGACCCTTTCGTTCACCGGGGTAAACTCCAACACATGGCAGCTGAGCTGGGGGGCTATAAGCAAACCCACACCAGCCCGCCGCCTCTCACCATGGGCAACTCCAGAGTGGTGAAGAGTCCATCCTCTCTCGAGGAGTGTGGTACCAGAGCCCAAGCTGTGCGTAGAGGTGAGTCCGACTATCGCTAGTCGGAACCTCTCTACCTCACGCACAATCTCGGGCTCCTTCCCCGCCAGTGAGGTGACGTTCCACGTCCCTAGAGCTAGTTTCCGTGTCCAGGGATCGGGCTGTCGAGGCCCCCGCCTTCGACTGCCACCCGATTGTCTAAGCACCGGCCCCTTACGGTCCCTCCTGTAGGTGGTGAGCCCACGGGAAGGCGGCCCCACGTCGCTCCTTCGGGCTGAGCCCGGCCGGACCCCGTGGGGGGAGGCCCGGCCACCAGGCGCTCGCATACGAGCCCCAACCCCGGGCCTGGCTCCAGGGTGGGGCCCTGGCTGCGCCATACCGGGCGACGTCACGGTCCTTTGATTTATTCTTCTCATAAGTGGTTTTGAACCGCTCTTAGTCTGACCCGTCGCCTAGGACCTGTTTGCCTTGGGAGACCCTACCAGGGGCATATAGCCCCGGACAACATAGCTCCTAGGGTCATTCGGGTACTCAAACCCCTCCACCACGTTAAGGTGGCAGTTCAAGGAGGGGTAAATAAATATTAAATGTTAAATATAATATATTTTTAAATATATAAACATTATGAATATGTTCTTATACTGTACATCTGTGTATCAGTCGATTGGAATCATCCAAGTGTAACTACACTGTCATTATTAAAGCTCCTGATCAGACGAGAGGGTGGATCCAAAACTGATTGATTTTGATTTGCTTCATTCTCAGCTCCATTCAAAGAGCATTGTGTGCTCTGACGTATGGATAGAATTAGACAAAGAACCTTTGTGAGTGCAAAATAATCATTTCATGACAAATTGCAATCATATTCACATTAGCGTCAGGCAGAATGAAAAAAGAAAAAGAAAAAAACATCACCAGCCTTTTCTTCTGCACTCCTAATTATCATTCATTTTCGCAAATTCATTCTCGCTTTTTTCATTATCTCAATCGTTCACTTTGCTGCCTGTGAACGCTTCATATCTCCTGCTCTCCACTTGGTCATGACCTCTTCTTTGCAAAGTGGTTTCTGATCGGTGGCTAAAATATGTGCCTGGTGTGGGGGGAAAAGACCTCGCTGTGGACACAGTGAGTTATTCATTTCTGCATGCCATTGTAAGGTAGAATAGAGCTCTACTACTCTATGATTATACACATCATATACCTCCACAGTGCATCGGTCTAAGCAAATGCTATTACAGCAAATGGTTTACGCATACTCATTAATTCCTTCAACATTAAAAATCAGTGACTTGTACTTTGTAATACAATAGAATGTACGCTGCTAATTGCACTAGTTTTTAAATCATGTTGATTTTCATTACCAAACTTATTTTAGTAATTTAGAATAGGGTTTAAAAATTAAAAAGAGTATAATGAATATATAGTGAACTATATAATGAATCATTTCAAAATTAATCCCTCTACTGAGTCTGTAGTTTTTAAAAGAAAGGGTCAAACAGGGTTAGCAACACCATCTGAATCGGTACAGTCTGAGTCATTTGGACAGCTCACTCGCACTGAATCGTTTGGAGTGGTTTCTCATTCGGTAAAACATTAACATGATACTTCACTACACAGATAACAAAACAAGCACTGAAATGGATATGTACTGTATCTACAATCCACTGCAAACAAATCAGCAAATTCAACTTATCATTTGTCCTGAAAATTCATATGACGCTTGTAAATGGCTGTGTAGTAGACGCTTTCTGACAAAAAGTGTATGAAAACACTATCATAAAAAGATAGTACTATGACATTGTTGAAGTACCCTGAAGTATATGATGCCCACAACACCCTAGCATGTGACAGTGACATGCTTACACAGAGAAACCCCACTCACATTTTCTTTAGACTGTAATGCAGAAATTCGGGGCCACAGAATACTGGCAAAGAACGGGCTGCGTCATTTTGTTTGATTGTAGCAATACTTTTGTAGTGTACTAAGTGTACAATAAAAAAGTGAGTATTTAAACAATTCTATAGTACAACTATGAAATTACAATACTTCTATTTATGTCTTTGTTACCAAATGTGTAACAAGGAGTCAGAGACATTCGGATCCATATGCAGTTGTTTACTAAAGAGAATGGTCAAACAGGCAATGATCAGAGAAAACAGCATCAGGTATGTCAGGGATATCCAGAATCAGCAACAGTAACAAGCAGAGGTCGGGGCAGGCCACAGAGAATCAAAGTCGGTATAAACAATCCAAAGTCACACGAGAGGAACAAACACAAGGAGAAACGATCGGAATTGACAGACTAGGCTAGAACAAGACTTCGCCGTGAGTTGGCGTGAATGTGCTGCTTAAATGTGTGTGTGTGTGTGTGTGTGTGTGTGTGTGTGTGTGTGTGTGTGTATGCGTGCGTGCGTGTGTGTGTGTGTGTGTGTGTGTGTGTGTGTGTGTGTGTGTTGGGTGTGTGTGAATTAGCTGCAGGTGTGTAATTAGATGCAGGTGGGTGTGTGGAATTAGTTCCAGGTGAGGCAGGATGGGAATTGGAGTTCTGAATGGAAATACAAAATGCCAGAGACAAAATGTTAAACAATCAAGCTTTTATTATAGCATTTTTCCCAGCATATAAATATTGTTTGTTCTGAGTGAAGTGTGGCACTGCATTCATTCACACACTTGGTGAATTTACTATGAACTGAAGTCCAGAAACACTGTATCAAATGCAACACTTCACTTTGAAACTTGCCACATTTTGCCAATACATATTTTCACAACGGTTTCAAGTTGATGTGATGTGACTTGTTTTATTTGCCTGCAATACATTAAACCATACTGCACTATCAATTATATTTTATTTCAACATATTCTGCAGCCCTAGTAAAAACCTAGTTTATGCGCTGTTTATAATGTACAATACATCTGCTGTTAGCGAACCCATGTTTGAAGATGATAGCTTTTTGTTCCTTGGTACTTGTTGTTGTGTGTCCTGGCGTATGGAACCAGCAGCCAAGCAATTCCCAATAGTCCACAGCAATTTGATTCACCAAACAAGTCCAAATGCTACGTATAAACATATGAGGGCTTCTGCACGACAGAGAAGCTTAGCAGACAGCTCTTTTGATTTCATCTCATTTCAAGTGTAGATAAAGCACCTGGTAATGTTTGTGCCAAACTTTAAATTGAGGCACTTTACACCTGATGCCCTGCATGGGTTTGTGAATAAGAGCATGATTGTGCAAGACAGTAAGGTCAAGCAATGTCTGAAGGGATGCCAGCTGTCCCTCTCCAAGTTAGATTTTCTCATAACCCACTACAGACACAAAATAAAACAAACCGTAGAGTCACTTGCACACAAATACACATGGATACACACATGCACACAAATACAAATGCCTCCCACTTAAGGTGCAAAAGGTCTGACAAATGTCAGAAACCAGATTGTGAGGCAGAAGCACAGAAAATCACAGAGTGATAGAAGTAAACATGGGATGGAAGGAGGTTTGAATGTGAAAAAAAGGAAGAATATTTCCAGCTGTGGTGTGCAGATCAGGATATTTCCATTAGATTCCCACCACCCCATGTCTTTCGACCTGTCAAGTATATTGCTTTTTTGACAGCGGACTCTAAAGATTTAGTTTGAATGCTGTGCATTTTTCCTGACACTTAGACGCGTTTATGGCAGGTGTTGACTTGACTTGTGTCTTACTACCTCAGACTCTTTCATCACGCACACACAGAGTCCTTCAAACTATTGCTATCAAACTGCAGGCAGGAGAGGCAAACTGATGCTTGATGACGGATGATTACAAACGCTGTGTACAAGTGATGGTTAAGTGTGTTGTGATTGACCTCTTCCTCTGAAGCATGTTATGAGTACTTGCATGTGGCTGAATGAAAGTGTTCTTTTTCTTCTTATGTGGTTTATTTATATTTATTATCTGCAATTTTCCCCCTTTTGCTACTTTTTTTTATAGGAATAGAGGACAAAAATTTTATCAAGAGCTATAGATAAATACTACTCTTACAATATATGTAGTATGCAGTTGTATACTGTGATTAGGAAGTACATTTTCTGTATGTATGCAAAAACCTGGATGACCTGTTAAATTTGTTGAAATTCTCATGCTATCAGAGACAGCTCTGAATGTGAGCTTCCATTACTGTGTGACGACATATTATCTGCTATGATTTTTAACGTCTCTGACATTAATAATTATTTGATCAATGACTGCTAAATGCTGTTAACATGTTAAAACCAAATTGTATTAGGAATGCAAAATAACCGTTTGTTTTTCCATGATGTCTGGCTAAATTAATCATGCAACATGATGAGGTCAATGTGACTAATAAAATGAGGTCATGTTATATGGTAGCATACTAGTTTTTGAATAACTGTAGGATTAATGTTTCACTTATTTAAAATAAAAATAAAAATAAGAAAAATAAAATAAAATAAGGAGTCAAAAATATAAATTAATGCAAATAATATATATATTGGTCTACAAATAACATCCATTCTCCAAACCTGGGAAGGGAAAGGCAAAGCAGAGCAAAACCCAGAAAAAGCTAAATCAAAACCAAAAAAATCAAACAAACACACACAAAAACTGTATAGTACAGTACAGTACAGTATAAGCCCTAGGTAAAAAAGACTCTGTACATAAACCCAATTTAATGTAATCTAATATAGTCTAATATAAATCAAAATAAAAGCAATTTTTTTTATAAAATTGGACATGGAAGTTGAGCACATTGCATTGTGGGATACAGTATACCATGCAGTTAGCTCTCTTGTGTACTGTTAGGTGGTTTAAGAGGGATGGACTTGAATTTGCCCCAGCTCCAGACACACATCACCAATACCACTATGCCACCATGCTTCTATACACTATAACAAACACCTCATTTAACTTCTGTGCAGCATCAAAACTAAATTTATTATAGTGCAGTTTCATTCATTTCAATCAGTTGTTGAACAATGGAGCAGATGCTGTTTGTACAGAAGATACAAACCCAATGATTAAGCTCCCAGAACATACACCCAAAACATTTCTCATTGTAATCGCCCGACTCATTATACAGTATTCATTAAATTTAAACACCCCTGGATGTGATGGTCGATGAACAGAAAAGAAATGAGTCAGTCATTTAATAGTCTTGTGCATCATTTTTATAGAGACAAAAAAGAAAACACTGTGAATAAGACAGATGATCCTTAATTGGCCATAAAGTAAATTACATGTCAGAAACGTGCAAGTTTTGATCACACTCCTCGCAAAAGCCCTGACAGTTTGTAATCATAACACAGTTTAATTGATTATGCCATAATTGTGTTTTGCTTAGAATAGTTTGCATGTCTTCGCTGAATGAATTAGAAAATAAATTACATTACAGATCAAACAGTGCCTTTTACCTGACGTGAAAGTGTTTACACCTTTGAAGCTCAGTATTTAAATTTAAGTGAGATCTGCTCAATCACAACAATCCATAATTCACAAGTTCTCAACTCTCAAAAACAGGTTTTCAGGTCTCTCTCGAAAAACACTGATCATAATTCATAAGGGACCAACCAGGTTAACATCACTATCTACTTCTGTTTCAGCTGATTTCGATTTTTTTAATGCATGTCCTGTCATTTGCAAAAGCGATTGTTCATTAGAAATGGACAATAAGTAATTTTACAGCTGAAAATGTCAAAAATAAATGTCAAAAGCTTTTTAGGGCAGCATTTCACAAACAACAGCGGACAGATGGAGCACAGGATTGAGAGGATATGGACAAGCCACATAGGAGAGAGACAAATTATACAACTCTAGAAGTAAAAACAATCACTGTGCACTCAGGAGATAAGCAAACTTTTATTAAAAAGGACATTTTTGATAGAAAAAAAGAGAGCAACACATTCTGACCTCTACATCTCTCAAACCCTCACAGACTGGGTGTGCAATTAGTTTAGGGAGGCTAAAAGATAGAGAGAGAGAGAGAGAGAGAGAGAGAGAGGCAGATTACTTGGCTTGTGGAACTAAAACAACCACACATGAAGAGAAAGATTTATTGCACACAGAAAAAAAAACTGCTCTGTTAGGACAGGAACAGGGAATCATTATACCAGTACAGAAGTAAATAGTATTTAATGGTAAAAGACAGTTTTATTACTCATGTCCTGAGGATAATTTGTAATAAAAAAAAAAATTATAAAATGTAATAAAATGTGAAACATTTATGAGATTCTAAAAAAAGTAAATGTATCATTTTTTTAACACAAAAAACAAAAAAATAATAATACTTTTCCCACAAATTACAACTGGACCTCACTTTTGCCATTGTTCGACCAAGACCATATAAACATTTGACCAACACTTCGCCTCAAAAAAATATTTTTCAAAAGTTAGTGTACTTGCTTACCAAGAGTGTCAGTATACAGCATGCTTGAGCCAAAATTTGTGATATGTGAAGAAAAAAATTTAATTATACAGGACCAGATGCCAAGACTGGATTTTTATGGTGTGCACTTTCCAAGCTGTAAAGGTTTCAAATTCAGAAAATGAATAAATAAATCGTTTTTGAGATACATAAAATACTAGTAATAACAATGGATGGATGGATGGATGGAGGGTGAGGGGATGGATGGATGGATGGATGGATGGATGGAGGGTGAAGGGATAGATAGATGGATGGATTGATGGATGGACGGACACCCACACGGCATGAAGCAAGCTTAAAGTTCATCTGGGAATTTCCAGTTACTCCTCATCCTTGGGGTAAAAGATCTGACAACAGCACTAAAAATACCCACCACAGGAGTAAACATCTAATTGTGACACTAACAACACTGTGAATATGCACTCATAGTGTGATAATGAGTTCTTTCTCCAAGATCGGCTGAAAGTTCTGCTCAATTAAAACAATCAAGACCCAGAAGTGAACAGAGAATGTACTGAAGGAGAATGCATATTTCAACAGTATAAAACGTCATCACTAATTCAACTAAGAAATATTTTCCATCATCAAAAATGACACACATATCGTATCATCAATAATATGAGAGCGTCAAGCTCATTTTGTGGCAACTTAGCCACTGGAATCTCGCAATTCCTCAGACACACGTCATCTCATGTTGATCCAATGCAGATGATTGCAGGGAAAGGTCCCACATGTGTTTCTCATCCTGCCTGATTCACAGCTCCTCCTGTCCTTTCCTTTCCTCAGCTCATTCATCTCAGCATTTTATTCTTTATGGGAAGCATTCAGTAATGAAAATGTAATGATGTCTGTCATCTGAGAACGTCGTATTTCACTCATCATGAGACCTTGTCACGTGGCTGCTCAGTAATGGCTCTAAATAGCAGAGATTGACAGAGCTTGATGCTTTTGTATGATAGCTCCCATCTTAGCCAGAGCGAGTGAAACAGGATTCATTTGACGGATCAGTTACCAGCTCTGACTCATGCCTGAAAACGTAATAATACAACACACCTCATTGTGCACTCTGGTGCAAATCAGGAACACAATGTACTCCAGCACACAATAAACCTAAAGACAAATTAGATATGGTTAATAATCCTAGACACAAACAAACTGGAATAACTTTAATTGGAGTTAACAGACTAGACCTATATATACATTTTTAGTAGTGTTTCATCCCAGTGGATGAATCACAGGATAGATGGATGGATGGACAGACAGACAGATAGGTGTGTTAAGATAAAATATTACTTAAATTTTTTTTTTTTTAAATGCTTCTTCGATCTTTGTTTAAACAATCCTGAAAATAACTTCTATACTTCCAGCAGAATGTTGCAACATACCATTTTCAACTACTACTACTAATAATAATGTCTAAATGTCCTTTTTGATCATAAAAAATAGCTAGTTTTATTATTTATTAATAAAAAAAATATAATCTTAACAACCACAACAGTTTAATTAATATAACCTAAAATTATGAATATACGTGAAAATTACTTCCACACATTTTGTAAAAAGAAAAAAAAAACACACTTTAAGCTTTTTAGATTTTAAATAATAATAATAAATGTTTCTTGAAAAATTCAGCTTTGCCATTACAGAAAAAAATACATGACAAAGTATATTAAAATAGGGAAACGGTTATTTAAAATGTTATATTTCACAATATTACTGTTTCTGACTGTTATATTTATTTATTTATTTATTTAATGTACTAAGATGAAAAAATGCTGACTTGGTGAATATAAGGGTCTTTTTAGAAAAACACATAATATCTAAATGACCCCCCCAAAAAGTATCTTACTCACACCAAACCTTAAAACATGTATAAATTCACAAAGCAAGGTCCATTAAGAAATTATTTAATGAGTCTGGCTTGAAAGAACTTGACTGAGCACTCTACTGAACACCTTTGTGATTAATCAGAAAGCCAACAGCAAGCCAGATCCAATCACCCAAAATCAATGCCTGGCCTCACTTGTGTCTGAATGGGAGCAAATCTCGCTAGGTTCCAGCATAAAAAGAGAAAGCCTCCCCAGAACAGTAAAAGCTGTTATAACAAAGAAAGGAACCAGCCTATATGGTTTCAACTATAAATGTTCAAGTAAGGTATTATATACTTTACCACCACCAGCACACAGTACAAAAGTATCAACTTTTCAAAACTATGACTCAGGAGGAACAGTTCTGATGACAACCCTATGTGAGACAGTCTGACACAGAGAGAGGAGGAGAAAGAGGAGAAATATAATCCATAGAGGATCAACTTTAGACCATTCTCATTCCCTTGGCATTTTAAACGCCTGGAATGAAGTGGCTGAACTGTTTGATTTCGCGCTGCTGGTAATTACACTCATGATAGGTGGCAGCTGAAATCTTAATTGCATTCAGGCTTTACAACCACAGCACAGTGTGGCCTGATGAAAAGCAGACATCTGCTCCCTTAATCAACAAACTCGCAGGGAACGTTCTTCTGCTGTAAAATACCACTCAAACACAAGAAAGAAATCTGTTGTGGCTTTACAAAAGTGTAGATTTTGCCCAAACTATAAATCACTATAATTCACAATCAATTATCGAAAATTGATGATTCATCTCAAACGGGAAAACAGTGGTCACAAAAATGCACATGGTTTTATGGAAGATGTTCTCAACTCGCATAGAAACAGTGTGCGGTATCAGAATAACAGTATATGTGACTGTAACATAAGGAAGAAGAATGTCTGCCATCGCTCTAATTGGCATGCATGAGCAACATTGTGAGAATTACATCTAATTAAAAGTCAATTGTTTGCTGTGAACATGAAAACCATCCCAGTGTTTCTGCACTACAATACTCCATCAAGAAGTGATGAATTTCCGGCTGAGATGAAAGGCAATGGAGAGCACAGGATCAGGTTCCTGCATGGATTTCTGATAACTATTCAGAGGCAAAGTGTTTGTAAGACCTGCTTGAGTTCTAGGGACCTCTTACTTCAGCGTCTCACACACACTATGTTCTCACTCTCATCCATAATAGCACTGTTCTTGTCAACCAGAAGCCCAGAAGCGGAAAGCTTGGCTTCCTCAATTTTTTTTTTTTTTTTTGTAATGAGACAAAACAGTAAGCTAAGTACGAATAATCTGCCTTTGACCACTTCAATATTTCAATATTTCAACATTCAATACACTTCAATATTTTAGCACTAAAAAATTTAAAATATCAAAGTACAGTAGGTTTTTAATTAAGTCTATTTCAATGTATCTCTTTCTCTCTCTAAATATTACACTCACACATACACATACATACATTTTTTAAACATTATTTATGTTCTTATTATCAATTCTGAAAACAGTTGAGCTGTTTTTTCTGGATTCACTGATAAATAGAAAGAAGAAAAAGAACAGCATTTCTAGTTTGATATAAAGACATTTGCATTGAGGCAAAATATTTCTCTCAATTTAATGCATCCTTGCAGAATAAAATATATAATAAAGTACATAAATAAAATACTATATAAATATATAAGAAATAAAATGTTTTCAGTAAGAGTAAAACTTCAGAGATTATAAAAAGAGAATAAACTTTGATCACAAGTCTATGACACATATTGTGTTATTTATTTGCATAGGAAATAAAAAGCATCTGAACAATAAAAACATAATCTGATTTCCAATGCAAATACTGCTTACAATGCTCTCATAGACTCCCAGTAAAGAATGGTGTCCCACTGTGACAAAAGAGTGCAGTGAATGAAAGCCTCATTTCCAATATACAATCCTTCAATCAATGTATTTCTATCCCACCAGGAAGCTCATAAAGGGACTGGACTTTGCCACAAACCACCAGTGATTGAACCAGTGAAACATGACTCAGTTCTTGAAAATATAGTTGTACAAAAAAGAAAGTGTTCGAAAATACAGATGTACTTAGTTTAAGCCTGTCACAATGCATCTAATTTAATCTGTTGCCTGTTGCCTGTTGCCTCTTCTAAATATTGCACAAAAAAAATCAGATCTTGGCCAATTATTTTCATCAAGTAAATTCAATATAATGCTTGATATAGTTTGAAAGGCTATAAGGGAGCACCATTGCGGACACCAAGATAAAACAAATTTTTCCACTGTAAAATCACATCTGTGCCTCCTTACTTCTCAAACCCACCAGACACATCTGAAATTGAGCCCTCTTGCTCTCTCTCTCTCTCAGGGTCACAGGCTCACCATAGCCACTAACAAACCTGCTCCTCTGCTCTATATTTTATAAAGACAAAAAATATTCTCTCCGAGTACATATGTGACAATACTATCTGCTGTTCAATTTGGCCCTAACAACACCATCAGCACCTTCTGACATGCCGAGAGGTTGTGAAACGGTCAGGAGCTGTTTACAGAAGCCAAAGTGGCAGGAATAGTGGACCCAGAACTTTCTGATGAGTTCTCACTCTCTCTGGCTGTGAGAGAAGGTGACATCTTCTCAACACAAGGATTTTTTGGCATGTAACGCTGTGAGAAAGCCAGCGCGGGACCCTGTTGTGAATCACTGATATTTCACTTTGTGCACTTTCCAGGATCCCTTGTTGTGTTGTTGTAGACCCTGTGGACAGTTTTAATAAGAAGAGGGTGATGCTTTTTTAATGCTCTTATCAGTTTGATGAGACATTTATGTGTTTCTTGTCATGTTTAGATTAGCTTTATGTACTGTATATTTTATGAGTAAAAGTTTAGTTCTCTGAAATTGTTTTTTTTTTTTTTTGGAAAGTTTTAAGTTAATACACAGGATATAAACCCCTACTGATCATACATCCTTAATCTGACCGAGTGCAAAGGGGATGCTAGAGAAAATGTTGGTTTGAGTGAGATAAGCAACTGTTTATTTCCCTGTGGTTTAGCGAATGGCAGGACCGCATGAATATTACAAAAGTACTGCAAAACTTTATGAACTAATGTTATGAGATAGGGATCATCATACTGGGTAAAGCTTAGGGCTGGAAAATTAATCGTTGATGCGAGCCCAAAAAGCAGTGGCCCATGATCCATCACTATTGAGTCACTGTCAGTAAGTTGAAAACTCAAAAAGAGCAGATCTTTTCAGTCAAATCGTTCTGATTCGTGAACCAATCAATCTTTTCAGAACATCAGTTGCGAGGTTTAGATTGTAGAAAAAAAATATGCAAATGTGCCTATGATGTGTTTGGGAAATGTATCCCAAGTTTGTGAAATTAACTGAACAACTGATTCACTGAAAAGGTTTGATTAAAAAAAAAAACGATTTCTTCACAAATCTGACAACACTAATTGTACCTAAAGGAATAGTTTTCAAAAATTAAAATGATGACATTGTTTATTCACCCTCATATCAAACCAGTATGACTTTCTTTATTCTGTCAAACATAAAATAAAGTATTTTGAAGGATATTTCTGTTCCAACCCGGACATTAAGATGCAAAAAATGAGTCTAAACATCATTAGCCAGCATTTATCTTAAATATAATTTTTTTAATTAATTTTATGCATGTTGATGTTGAACCTTTGATCAATTTAATACATGTTTGCTGAATAATATTTTTTCTCATACAGTATATATATATATATATATATATATATATATATATATATATATATATACACACACACACACACACACACACACACACTAGCTTGATGTATACTCTTTCCACACACACACACACAACTGTTATATATATTAAAGATATTTTGATGTCGGGAATAACATGACAATTTTCAGTTGGGTGAAATATGCTTTCAAACACATTGATTTTTTTGTGATCTCTGTGTCAATCCAGTCATCTCAGCAGTAACTTGCACATCACAAATTCAGTTATTTGTACTATTCCTTAACTGACTATTTATTCTCCTTTTGTAAATGAAAATTTTTTCCTGATCACTTTCGATATTTATTCTCTTTGAAAAGCAGAACAGGCCTTGATACTACTTGATTATTTATCATGAGGCAATTAGTTAAAGGGGCCATATCATATACTTGTTTTTGTGATTTCATTTTTTTTTTTTTTCATTTATTTTGTTAGGTTTTGACAAAACAGTCACAAACACAGTTTCCATGAACATTTTTCAACCTGTATCTGATTCTTAGAATTTAAAGTGATGTTTTTGCTATTCTTAAGACCTCAATATAATGCTCTCTTTAGATGTGAAATGAGTAGCCAATATTGTGAATCATTTACTATCGGGACGTAGGTTTGCCATTGGTTCTAATTTAGTGTACGACTCCACATTCTTTAACACTATTCTCTTGGTAAATCACAGTAAGATCAGAAAATAATCAAAAAGTGTGCTTCAAAAAATAAGAAATGACTGGGGGCCTTATTAAAAATAATCATCAGTCATTCTTTCCAATTGTTGGGAAGAACGTGCAGAGAGTAGGTGCTACACAGCCTGAGCACAGCTCTGAGCACAGAGCACAGCACAAGATTTGAGCAAGTTTCTCACATTTTACTTGCATGCTGCCAAATATCCTATTCTTAACAAATATTTTTGCACTATTTTGCAGTAAAAATATCAAAAATTCCTTTAAACAAGATAAATTTACTTAATAAGATGCATTTAAGAGCAACACTGCAAAAGATATTAAGACTTATTTTCAAAGATTTTATCTTTAATAGCAGTGTTTAATTAGATTATTATTTCACTTGTTTACGAACAAACAAATAAAAAATAAGTAAAAGCAGGGAGACAAAACTAATGTGTATTACTGTTTTGCTGTTGTTGTTGTTGTTGTGGTTGTTATTATTATTATTATTATATAACTTAATAACATTAAAAATTATATAACATTAAAAATGATCCCAAGTTATGTTCTTTAGAATTGTACCCCTTGTAATCCCTTGTCAACTGCCCATTTTATTCAAGCTGTACTGTCTGATTAACTTTACAGATCCTGATTTAATCAAATATGACCAGAACTGCATTGCCAGATGGCCAGATGGCCAAAGCTATAATGCTATTTTGAGAAGCCCATCTAATTCACACTACACAGACTAAAAGTGGGTGGGGGGGGGGGGGGTGAGGTATACCTACGTTTTCATTTAAAATAATTAAAATAGTAACGGTAACTTAAATTGTGATCACAAAACAGATCACAAAACAAACACATTTCCCTTTGAGCCCTTTCTGTGCATAGGTTCAGAGCTGCAGAATTCATGTTAAATCTCTCAACTTTGACTAAAAGCACAGTCATGAAGCATGGCAGCCAGACAAGAAAAAGCAGGGAGAAAGGGAGCTGAATAATCGCTCAGAATTGAGCACCATTAAAACTCTTTGTAAAAAGATGAGACCAAACTTACTTTTATACGAGTACTGAGGTTGGGGTACAGCACATACTTGAAAACGCCCCGTCTCTCTTTCTCTCTCTGTTCTCTGTCTTTGTCTTCCCCTCTCATTTGGATTTTCTTTCTCTCCCTCTAAAACTGCACATCCTATAATGCCTAGACACAGCTATGAGGATTCACACTATAAATTTAGGAATTCATCGCACAGCGTCCCCTGATGAAACCCTTAATATTGCACCTTTCCTCACACTGAGGTTTATCTAGAAAGTTTCTAAAATGATGCGTCTGTATCAAACTAATGCATTATTCTGTAATGATTACTTTAAAATAAGTATTGTGATCTTAAAGGAAAAAAAATATTTGTAGCAGAATATGCAGTTGCCTCAGTATTTGGACACGTAATTTAAATATATCAAACATCTGCAAAGAACTGATGCACAAACATTGCCCAAATGTTCATGCAAAGAAAGAAGGCATAACTTTTATTCTCACTGTTGCCACCACAGCCATATTGTGGAGACGTTGTATGTTTCATTGTGAAAGCGAGAAACTTTGTTTGGGCTTCCAAAAGAGGACACAACTAGAAATCAGAAGTTAAGTTGTATTTACAACACTTTTCAAGAACAGTTCAACCCAAATTTGAGATGTCAGATGTCTGCAGCGCATTTTATGGAGGACGAGGACTGTTTCCTGAACCACTAGTCTATGTTTCTGTGTACAAAGGCTGTTTCTATAAAATGGGGAAATTCCAACTTTGCAAGGACAGTCTGTTATTTCTGACTCACAGTCTGTAAGTACGTCTACATATTTAAAGAATTTGCCACTGATGTTTCAAACACGAGTTTTTAGCAGTGTGAGTAGCGCATGTTGTTTGTCGTTTCTATGATCACAAATGCAGACATGGTTTTATGTTTACTCACCACGATGCGCAACGCAACTCATAAAAAGACACTATAAGTGATTATAATCCGTAATTACGAAACATTTTACCTGTTTCTGATGCAGAAAAGCTAGTTCATGCATTCATAACCTCTAGACTGGACTATTGTAATGCACTGCTAGGTGGTTGTCCTGTATCTTCAATAAACAAGCTACAGGTAGTCCAAAATGCAGCGGCTAGAGTCCTTACTAGGTCAAGAAAATATGATCATATTACCCCAATTTTACAATCTCTGCACTGGCTACCTATTAAGTTCCGTATCAGTTACAAATTATCATTACTCACCTATAAGGCCCTTAATGGTTTAGCTCCTGCGTACCTAACAAGCCTTCTACCACATTACAACCCACCCTCCCTAAGGTCACAAAACGCTGGACTTTTGGTAGTTCCTAGGATAGCAAAGTACACTAAAGGAGGTAGAGCTTTTCACATTTGGCTCCCAAACTCTGGAATAGGCTTCCTGATAATGTTCAGGGTTCAGACACACTCTCTCTGTTTAAATCTAGATTAAAAACACATCTCTTTTGCCAAGTATTCGAATAATGCATCTCATAAATTGTGACAGTTGCATCTGATCAAATGTGCATTCTTATTCTTTAGCTTGGGTTAAACTTATTAATTTTACTTTGTTGGAATAGCAGCTACGCTAATAATGTCTCTATTTGTTTCTATGTTTTTCCACGAGATTTACATCATGTGGTAACTAGGATTTACACAAGCTCCAGTCTGGATCCAGAACACCTGAGAAGAGATGATGCTGACCCCCTCAGAGGACCCCAGATGATGCTAACCCTGAATCAACAAACAGAACTAACAAATATTGCTACAAGTGTGATTGCATCATATAATAATCGCTGTTAATAATGTTCATCTTCTGGCTGATTACGTCTTGTATTAATTTTTCTGAAAAATCCTGTCATAGGCACATAATGTCACACACCTGGACTCATTTTGTGTGTTTTTGCCCCTGTGACCCAGTTTCTGTCTCTATGTGGTTTGATTAGTTCCCAGGTGTGTCTAGTCTTTTCCGCATGTGTTCCATGTCCCTGTTAATTTAGTCATGCCATCCACCTGTGTTTTGCCTATTATCCCTTGTATAAATGCCTTGTCCTTTCAGTTCTGTTTTGTCGGGTCTACTCGTCTACTTGTCAACTTGTCCGCTTGTTACCTGTTACTTGCCACTTGCCACCTGTTATTTACTACTAACCTTGTTTATGTTTGATTTAATAAATCCTTGTTTCGTTTATCCCTCGGCTCCGTGTTCCTTCCAGCAGCGTAAGCCGTGACAGAAGACCCGACCAAAAAAGTTAAAAACTGCGTGTTTTCCCTCTGTTTTGTTTTCCGTTTTTTCACAGTCTTTTTCTTTCCGTAGTGTGTAATGGATCCCCTCTATCGCCCCGAATACCTCCTCCTCCTGCTGGAGCAGGAGGGACTGTCTCTCGAGGACCATACCAGACGGTTTCTCTGGATAGCTAATGCCACCAGCTACCCGGACCACGCGCTCTGCACCTTTTATCACGCCAGCCTGAACTCCAGGTGCAGAGCGTTGTCGCCCGAAGATGGTCCTCGGGAGGATTTCGCCGCCTTTATAGAGTGGAATCTGGTGAGAAATGGGTCACCTCTCACGGTCGGCCCAATGGAGGATCTCGCCAGGTCCACTCTGGACCCAGAGCCCAGCCTACAATCTCCCCACGGTACGAGGCATAAGCCCGAGCCCACCGATGACGGAGAGCCAGTGAGCAACCCGTCAGACCAGGTGCGAGAGCCGGCGACACTGCCCACCACGAGGGAGCATAATGTGGAGCGCCAAATGGGTCAAAATGAGGGGGTTTCCAATGCACCTATGCCAGATCCTCCTGTAAGCCCAGGACGGGCTCCTGATCCTCTGTTAAGCCCAGGAAGGGCTCCTGTTCCCCCGTTAAGCCCAGGACGGGCTCCTGTTCCCCTGTTAAGCCCAGGACGGGCTCCTGTTGCCCCGTTAAGCCCAGGACGGGCTCCTGATCCTCTGTTAAGCCCAGGACGGGCTCCTGATCTTCCGTTAGGCCCAGGACGGGCTCCTGATCCTCTGTTAGGCCCAGGACGGGCTCCTGATCTTCCGTTAAGCCCAGGACGGGCTCCTGATCTTCCGTTAAGCCCAGGAAGGGCTCCTGATCTTCCGTTAAGCCGAGGACGGGCTCCTGAACCCCCGTTAAGCCCAGGACGGGCTCCTGATCTTCCGTTAAGCCCAGGACGGGCTCCTGATCTTCCGTTAAGCCCAGGAAGGGCTCCAGCCCCAGAGCTTACTCCAATGCCTGCTCCTCCAAAATTCCCACCCTCCCACCCACTCCTGCCTCCTCCTCCGCTGTTGTCTGGCTGCCCCTCTGCTCGCCCTCAGCCTACCATCATTGTGGTGCGAGCTCAGCGGGACCGCCATCCTCCAGCGACGCCTTGCTCGGCGTCTCCCTCACCTCCGCCTCCAGCCTCTGAGGCCTGGAATCCGCCTCGGCCCGTTGACCCGTCGGCTCCACCATGGCTCCTAGCTCCTTCCTCTCCGCCGTGGCCCGGCAGTCCACAGGCTCTGCCTGGCTCCCTCGTCCCTCCGGCTCCGCCTTGGTCTGGCGTCGTCCATCCTATGCCTCGGGACTCCACTCCTCCGGCTTCGCCCCGTCCCTCCGGCTCCGTCAGGCTCCTTCATCCCCTCGGCTACACCTCAGTCCTCGGTCACTCTGGCCTCACCGCGGCCTTCCGGATCCACATCGCCGCGTCAGTCACCAGAGCCATCAGTTCCGCCTAGGACCTCCGGCTCCTCCCCGTCACCCTGGCTCTTCGGCTCTCCGCCTCGGGCTCCTCCTCCACTTGCTCCGTTGCCGTGGGTCGAGTCCCTGGAGTCGGTGACCATTCCTCCTCCATGGCTCCTTCCACCGTCGGCCCCACCTTGGGCCGTTATGGCTGTGGCCTGGGTCCTGCTGGGTACCTCCTGCTTCAGATCCTTCCTGTCTCCTCCCTGGCTCCTCCCTCCGTCATCTCCTCCCTGGCTCCTTCCTCTGTAGTCCCTGTCTGCTGGCCCCCTCCTGGGAGGCTGTCCTCCACCGGAACCTCCTCCCAAGTTCCCACCCACGCCTCCCTTTGTTGTTTCTACGGTGCGAGGACGCACCTACCGGGAGGGGGGAGTACTGTCACACACCTGGACTCATTTTGTGTGTTTTTGCCCCTGTGACCCAGTTTCTGTCTCTATGTGGTTTGATTAGTTCCCAGGTGTGTCTAGTCTTTTCCGCATGTGTTCCATGTCCCTGTTAATTTAGTCATGCCATCCACCTGTGTTTTGCCTATTATCCCTTGTATAAATGCCTTGTCCTTTCAGTTCTGTTTTGTCGGGTCAACTCGTCTACTTGTCAACTTGTCCGCTTGTTACCTGTTACTTGCCACTTGCCTCTTGCCACCTGTTATTTACTACTTACCTTGTTTATGTTTGATTTAATAAATCCTTGTTTCGTTTATCCCTCGGCTCCGTGTTCCTTCCAGCAGCGTAAGCCGTGACACATAAACTGACAGTCACCACTTATAAGCTACTACTAAATATTGTAGAAACTTAATTTTCTGTAAAGTTGCTTCGTAATGATTTGTATAGTAAAAGGCGCTATACAAATAAACTTGAATTGAGTCCCCACTGGATGCAACAAATGCCACGCTTGTAAGGGGTTTTATTGGGTTTGTCTTGTCGGACCAGGACACAGCATCAAAGTTTGGTAAGGGGTGCAACATTTCCGTCATACACTTGATTCAATTTGATTCGATTCACAATTAAATTCGATTATTTCGATTCTGCATTCTTTAAGTGCATTCACAGGATTCTTTAAATGCTAAGTCAGGGGGCAAATTACAGTAGCATTTATGGTTAGAGAACCATAGGTTAGAAGAAAAAAAAAACTTTTGTCCATTGTTAAATGCTAGTTTAATGATGGCATATGTATAAATGTATGTAAGCCAAGTTTTTAAAAAAGAGCTTAAAGAGTATTATGTATAAGCTAACATTTTGTCACACCAGGGGCGTAGCCATAATTTAAGAAGTGACAGAAATGTCAAATACAATCATTTTATGTATGTAGCCTATATAATAATAATTATTATTATTATTATTTATTTATTTTTTTTACAAGGAATTATCTTCTTTTTTTAATTACTTTTAATTAGCTGTAATAAATCAAATACACTGCTGGACAATAATCAATCATTTGTAATCTATATTTTTTGGCATATTTCTGGCAATTTTATGATTGTTTTATATACTAGGCTACATTTAATTAGCAATTATTTAAATTTTCTGCACAGAATAAGGTAGAAAATATACTTTATACTATAGTTTCTGTACTGTAATAAATGTCAATTAGCACTGCATCATTCATAAATTGTTTGTGTTTTTTTTTAGTTTCATCAGTTCATTCTGCTTTTATTCAGTTTAGCTGCAGATATAGCCTGGCACGTCTATGAGAGCGAGACCGCTTCTCTTTCAGTTTGAAAACGTCTTCATCTCTATTTAACTTTTCCTCTCCATCAGCGAATGATTCTGAGAGAAAACGTTTGCTAATGAAACAAACGCTACTTTCATGCATCTGATTATCAGATAAATCTCGCGCTCTTATTTCAAGGTCGTTGTTAATGCTGTGGTTAATTTTAAAAGTCTCCTTCGTATATTCGGTTCATCCGCATTGTTTAAAAACATTTGTCATTCAATGGAACTGTGCGTATGATTTAGACACTTACATTTCTGCTCCGTCCATGCAATAAATACAGCTGTCGACGGCTCCGGTAACTCCGTCGGTAAGATGCAGAGAGCCATTGACAAACTACAGAAAAGAAAAACTACTTCACGTTAGCATTACTGGACACGAGTCCTATAGATCACACGTCAGCTGCGTCAGAGACGAACGGAGCGCGAGCGCAATCCTGTGACAGTCTCAGTCGGTAAACAGTGGAGCGCGTGAAGGACAGATAAGAGGCATGATTCACCAACACTCTTCAAGGTCTCCATTAATTCGTGCGTGTAGTAATTTAATGTGTATACATTTTGAAAGCATTGAATCGCTATAGAAATCGCGATTCATTCGATTCTTAGCATTTTGAATCGATTACTGTCCAAGATCGGTGATTCACGATTCAAAAATCATGTTTCAAGATCGATGCATATGAATCGACAGGGTTTGTAATCGATGCATCGAGAAAACGAGTGAATCGTTACACCCCTACTAATAATATAATTATACTTTGATTTTGAGCATTCCTTTTATCATTATTAAAAAAAATTATCAACTTAAAAACAGTCAGTAGAAACTCAGAAGATGGTTTGAGGGGGTTACGCAGAGTAATAGGTTCATTTAAGAGCAGTCTTTGTTACTCACTGAATCGTGGCTTTTCTTTTAAATACATATAGTTTTATAGGTTTATATAACCATAACCTAACCTTGTATTTTGAGGAAAGCCTGGTCCTTAGCAACTGAGTTTATGTCCAAATAATTAACTGGTAATAGTTGAATAGGGATATGAAATATGGCGAGTCAAAGGCAGCCTTTATCCTTTTAATTAGTCTCATTTATCAGAGGCTAACGTCAGAGCTTCATTTCTGCTGTGGCTCACGCTCCCTCGCCACCTATGAGGAAAGAATTAACTGTGTGTACATCAAAGCCACTTCTGGCATTCACTGTCATATTGCATTTAACAGAATGGAGTGGGGAATGTGACATTTACTGCCTCCCCTTTGCAGAGCAGAGCGATTGTGCTGAATAGATTTATGTCTGAAACGCCAGCGGTATCCATGAGGAGAAAAGTGCAATTTCACAACGCCATTCACTTTCAAATAACCTCCATTCACACCTTTCCCTTCATCTGAAAGGCAGAAAGAATGGACCGGAAACACTCTTCAATGTTACCCCATCTCTAATTACATCAGACCAGTGGATTCTTTTAAACCAATGACACAATGCCCTCAGACTGCAGTGGCAAGTCACGGAGGCTGGCATATATGATCATGTGAAAGAGACAAAGAAACTGTATTTTATTCATTCTTTTGACAAGCATTTTTCCCCTTAAAGGTGCTGGTTGTAAGATTGACGCAGAGTGGTTGAACTAGGTATTGCAGTTCAATTTCAAAATATACTGGAGAGGGTTTTTTTCTACCGGTCCCTCCTCCTCAGACTTGATTCATACGCTTGAAGACACCAACAGGAACGAGCACACCTGACGATGGAATGTGTTCGCTTGATATATTTGTATTGTTTGCAAATTAACAAATCACCTTGTGTATTTTTATTAATATGAATCTGCATCTCATGCTGCTGCTGTGTCCTCCGGAGGTCGTGTTTGCCTGCTTCTGTGACTGAAATTAAATATGATGTGTTTTCCACCAACTGGCAACCTGGGGTGCCGAAATACAATTGTGTAAACTGGCAGTGGGTGGGTTTCACAAACCAAAACAGACACCGAAATTCCGGCCCAAAACACACATTTTCAAAGGAGAATAACTGACTGTAGCATTGTTTTTCACATAAACAAATATGTTAACTTAGCATGTTTCTTAAATATCTGCAAACATATTATGCAATTTTATTCTTTAGTAGAGTCAAAAACTTACATACAGCACATTTAAGTATTAATATAAAACTCCACTTTAATTAGAATCAAAAGATGTTGAAGAAAGAATAAAGCAGAAGAGCCAAGGAAAACTGCAAATATATTAATATTATTTAAAATAGTTTATTTCACTAACTGGAATAAATTGTATTTCTATCCTCAAATGTGTTTGGCTGGGTGCTGATATTGTTAGGTCAGTAGGTGGCTAATGGCGCTTTTCCATTACCAGTACCAGCTCGACTCGACTCGACTCGGCTCGACTTGCCTCGGCTCGCTTTTCGCTCCGTTTTCCATTGCAGATAGTACCTCCACAATAGTACCTGGTTGTCATAGCGACGCTACAGGAAACTGCCGTGACGTAATCTTCTACGCGACACACACCCGCTACCCACACACACAGGACAATGGAGGAAATCGAGTGCATGTTGTTTTTGATCCTCGGGATGTGGCTGTTTCTCACAGCAAGAAGACAAACGTTGTTTCAGGAGAGGCTGAGGGCAGCAAAACGATACTGGATACTATTGCTGGCGCGTGTAATGATGACGCAGTGAATAGTGACGATTCTCTCTGACCAATCAGCAGTCTGCTGTGTTTTCACGTCACATTATAGTATCGCCTCAGCTTGCTTGGAACCTCGCCGGAGGTGGTATGAAAAAAAGTACCTGGAAGCCGGTACAGGTACAACTTTTACACAGTGGAAAACCCAAGAGAGCCGAGTCGAGGCGAGCCGAGGCGAGCTGGTACTGTGTAGTGGAAAAGCGCCATAAGTGTCTTTGCAAATACAGTCAATTAGTCTTAAAGGCGTGCTATTATGCTCTTTTACAAAGTCTTGATTTTGTATTGGGGTGTACTAAAACATGCTCTCATGCTTGGTGGTTCGAAAAACTTTTCTTTTTTTTCACATAATTTATATTACAATTCCTTTCTCCCCAGCCTGGCAGAAATGGCCCAATTAGATTCAGGTTTGATGACGGCCTGCCTTCCGAAAAACAAAATGTGATGTGAATGGTTAGTTTTCCCAGTTAGAGTCCTGCACTGGTCTCAAATTTAGGCCCACGCTCAGGCCCTTCTCCCAAAACAGCTTATACTACTGTTCCAAATCTATAGATACACTAAAAAAATATAATTGGTAGAGCACTGCGCTATCAAGCTAAAATAAAGAAAACAAACATAATGTGTTTCTTTATGTTTCTCTCAGTTCTCTCGCAGTTATATCATTTGGTAATTGTACTGTAACCTATATAAATTGCGGGCATCGGGGGGGCCACTATTATGCCTTGTATTGAAACTACTTTTGAGTGCACAAACACTTTTTAGTTTAACTTTCAATATTTGTGATCATATGTACTCATGTATATAGTATAGTTTATACTATGGAGCGGAAGTAATACCACACATTTTACAAGATTAGATATGTGTCAGTGGTGCTCAGGATCTGCAAATCATTCACCATCATCCTCAGTCAACTCTCCTTACTCTGTTTATGTGGTAAGTGAAATGTTGTGTACTGTAATGTAACAGGCAAACATTAGCAATTGTTATTTGTTTTCCATGCCTTTCTGAATATGAATGAATTCGTTGTAGTTCTTGAAAATGATTTTTTTACAACGAAAAACAAAATATCTCCCTATGGAGTGGACTTTGAGATTTGTAACACTGTAGAGCTTTTTTGTTCCGAAACATACACACTACACACTGACTAAAATTCTAAAAGTGAAAAAGCATAATAGGACCCCTTTTAATTAAATCAATTCATTTAAAAACACTGATTCATTCAGGAACAAAATAAGTCTTTGTTAGTCTTTGAATCATTACTCAAATTATTAATTCAAAAACTGATCCAATTAAACCAAAAATTTGTGATAGTAAATATAAATTAAATTAATAAATCAATAAAATATTTTGTATTAATATAAAAATGCAAAAATCTAATGATAAAAGTTAGCTAATAAATAAATTATTTGTTCAAAAACCCTATTCATGCAAGAACTAAATGATTTGCAATAATAACAATAAGAAGGAATATAAATTAGGTTGATTGTTTTTTTATTAATAATAATATATTAATATAAAACTACAAATTTGTCAATTAAAAAAAAACTGATTTGTTCAGAAACAAAACACCACTAATATTTTGATTCACAATTATGTTTTTTTGGAAGTATTTTCATTTAACTTTCAAGTAAATAGCTTGGGAAGTTGTATTTAAAATGTAAATGACTCATTAAATATATTAAAGGAGCCGTATGTAGGATTGTGGCCAGAACTGGTACTGCAATCACTATAAAAATACTGTAGAGCAGTGTATCCCCTCCCCCTACCCCCTGACTCGAGGTTGCCAGATAAGCTGCAGGATTCAGCAGAAACGTAGGCTGCTTCAATGAGCTTCCAATGGCAAGTGACGAAAAGACGTACACAGTAAGTTTTTTTCTGTTAATTATGTTTATGCTTCATGAGAGATATTTTGATAAGAAATTATGTATTTAAAAAATGTACTAATTGTCATTAGTTAACTATAATAGTAAAGATTTATGCTCGTATGTGACAGTTTAATCGTAAAGATGTATGCTCGTATGTGACAGTATAATCATAAAGATGTATGCTTGTATGTGACAGTATAATCGTAAAGATGTATGCTCGTATGTGACAGTATAATCGTAAAGATTTATGCTCGTATGTGACAGTATAATCGTAAAGATGTATGCTCGTATGTGACAGTATAATCGTAAAGATTTATGGTCGTATGTGACAGTATAATCGTAAAGATGTATGCTCGTATGTGACAATATAATCGGAAAGATTTATGGTCGTATGTGACAGTATAATCGTAAAGATGTATGCTCGTAGTGACAGACAGAACGAGTTCGTGGTCGTCTTTGAAAGTATTTTTCGTTTAATGATGCGCCAAATGTTCTCTATAGGTGAAAGATCTGGACTGCAGGCAGGCCAGGTAAGCACCCGGACTCTTCTACGACGAAGCCATGCTGTTGTTATAGCTGCAGTATGTGGTTTTGCATTGTCCTGCTGAAATAAACAAGGCCTTCCCTGAAATAGACGTTGTTTGGAGGGAAGCATATGTTGCTCTAAAACCTTTATATACCTTTCAGCATTCACAGAGCCTTCCAAAACATGCAAGCTGCCCATACCGTATGCACTTATGCACCCCCATACCATCAGAGATGCTGGCTTTTGAACTGAACGCTGATAACATGCTGGAAGGTCTCCCTCCTCTTTAGCCCGGAGGACACGGCGTCCGTGATTTCCAACAAGAATGTCAAATTTGGACTCGTCTGACCATAAAACACTATTCCACTTTGAAATAGTCCATTTTAAATGAGCCTTGGCCTCTGGACCATGTTCACATATGGCTTCCTTTTTGCATGATAGAGCTTTAGTTGGCATCTGCTGATGGCACGGCGGATTGTGTTTACCGACAGTGGTTTCGCACAGAGATTTCTCCAGTTTCTCTGAATCTTTTGATGATGTTATGCACTGTAGATTATGAGATTTGCAAAGCCTTTGCAATTTGACGTTGAGGAACATTGTTTTTAAAGTTTTCCACAATTTTTTTACGCAGTCTTTCACAGATTGGAGAGCCTCTGCCCATCTTTACTTCTGAGAGACTCTGCTTCTCTAAGACAAAGCTTTTATAGCTAATCATGTTACAGACCTGATATCAATTAACTTAATTAATCACTAGATGTTCTCCCAGCTGAATCTTTTCAAAACTGCTTGCTTTTTTAGCCATTTGTTGCCCCTGTGCCAACTTTTTTGAGACCTGTAGCAGGCATTAAATTTTAAATGAGCTAATTAAGTGGATAAAAGTGTAAAATTTCTCAGTTTAAACATTTGCTACGTTATAAAATGAAATGAAAAATGAAATTCCTTTAGTTTTCATTTTATTAAAATTTAAAAAACGTCCCAACTTTTCCGGAATTCGGGTTGTATGTCCCAGATTACTATAGGCCTAGTATTCCTATAAGATTACTATAATATTTTGATTCCTATATAATATAAGATTCCTATAGCACTTTTTTGTAAGGGTATGTCCCCCACCGAATCGGCTTCATTAGCCTACCACTTACGGTTTGCAAAGATACAATTATAAAATTATTGCAAACCTTTAATCTATCAATATTTCTGTTCTATTATGCATTTTCCTTGTTATATGAATAACAGAAATTCATGAAATAATATATATAGGCAGACACACAGTAATAAGATTTATTCAAATGTTGATTTTGACATTAGTGAACATCACCATATATATGATTTGGAAAAATAAATACATAAAATTATAAATGAGCATTTCCAAAGACAGTTCACCTTTAACAAGAATATCACAAAAATATTAACAACTTGTTTTTCAACATCTTCAGTGAAAGTGCACACAGTGAACGTTTCAATGGCAAGAACAAAAACAATCTGTGAATGTCCTATTACAGGCGGAAAGGTACAAAAAAAAAGATGTGCAATCTAGCAAGTGCACACATGAACTATAAACAGTACTAAAATGGAAGTGGTGCCATAAGATCTCAGTAATTAATCAGACACCACCATCTATTGTGTGTGCATTTGTGTATGAGAAGTTTGTTTGTATTTTTTTTCTTTTTGTGAGAGAAGAGGCATTAATATAGAATGGAAGCATTAGTCAAAAAGGTTTATAATCTAGCAAATGCACACATGAACAAAAAAGAACTCTGACCATCTTTCGGAAACTAGTGTACTACTAGCCAGCTACTTGCTAGCCAGCTACTAACCAGTTCAAGTTTTGTATAGATTTCTAAAAACGAACAGCAAAACCTCTACATTCAAACTGGCGCTAACGATTTCAGCAGCTTTCAGTCCATAATGGCAGCCGCGCCTCCGCAGCGCCATCTACAGACTGTTACCCATAACACAACAGAGTTTCGCCTCTTGGGCTTCTATACTCTTTTATTAGGCTACTGTCTCAATTACGTTTCAAATTGCCATAATGGGCGTGCTAATGTTGTTTTCCTCAGCGTCTCAGCATAATGACAGAGAAACAGGCTCCTATAATGCATTGCTAATGTTAGCATACGTCCATGTGAGCTAACAATATGTTACTTTGCACAAACATGCATAACTTTGTTCGACTGTCATGAATATATGAAATGTCCATTGACATCAAGTACAAGTTAGCCAAGCATAGATGAATCTTACCTGTCCAGGAGAAAATTAGCAACGTTGGCGTCTGTGTTCAAATTCTTCTCCGTTTTCAGCCGTCTCCATCTTTCAAAAGCATCTCCAATACAAATTCTGGTTTTATTTCGGACTTTGTCACGACGAATTTCTGATTTATAATGAGGTCTTTTTGATTTAGTAACATTAGACATTTTTATCCGACTGGAGTTAGGGTAGGTTACAGCAAAGCTGGCAACACGGATCCCGAAACACTACTGACTTCGTGATTGGTAGATAGGTTGAGGGAGGCGCGTCAGGCCAAAACACAAAATGACAACATCAACATCAGTTGAGGGCTGCAAGTCCACTTTTTAAATGACAATATCCTGGCCGGACTACTGTTGTCAGTGATATAAGTATTTGAAATGAACATGATTTCTTAATGTATAGTGACACATCAGGGCCATTTTATGATTAATTGAAATAGATTTCTTACATACAGTTCCTTTAAAAACAACTCACAGCTTAAAAACACAACACTTCAAAAATGATGTTATCAGTGTTTTCACAATTTCATTTATTCAAAAGAAAACTAAGCACTCAGAAGAGGAGTGGCAAACATTTAACTGAAGTGTGTATTCGGCTGCTGACACACAACAGCACACATGGTTTCATTTGTTATCGGCACTAGAAAAGGTCCTTTGGGATTTCAGGGCACAGGCGTCACTATCACTGACATCCTGATCCTGCTTACTCCTTCACTCCTCTTTCTATCTGTCTCTTTCTCCAATTTAATAACAATCCTTTCAATCATGTCTGTCTTTCCCGGTTACTCTCCTTCTTTATGTAGTGCTCTGATTGCACTGCCTTCAACTGTGAATGCAGTTTCACAGTTAAGATTTCTAACGCTGACACTGTTTACCGTGACAGTGTGAAGTCCAGTTTATGAAATCCTTTCCTCATGTTTTTTCAAGTGCAAAAAAAGTAATAACATGTAACAACAACATTATAATTATTATTCTTATTATCAAACACTTCACTCAAAAAGAAAGAGTCTTTGAATCTCTCAGTATATAAGGTCATTCAAAAGCGAATTGGATAATGAATAAAGCAATTTGTTTTAAATAATAATAATAATAATAATAATAATAAATTACATAAACAGTAATATTAAAATATTTGCTCTAATACAAAAAAATTAGATATAAAAGTTATTTCAATAAATAAAACAAAAAATTCATTAAAACACTCAAGAACTAAAGTATCATTTATATAATAATAATAATAATAATAATAATAATAATAATAATAATACATCTACATTACAATAATAGTTTTTATGAATATGAAAATATTAACATCATTACAAAATTAATTAATTAATCAATCAATTCAGTGAAAAACAAAACATGGCTATGTGTTGCAATTATTTTTTTGGAGCTACTGTTTATTATAAAACTGTTGTATAATATAAAACATCATAATTACCTCCTGACCTGTTTGCTTGTATAACTGTATATTTGGCAACTCTGCTGTCTCGAGTGTGTGTGTGTCCTGCAAGGCCGGGATAGAAAACTACTGGGCACCCTGCAGAGCGGAGCGGTCCTCCCAAGGCCATGGCGGTCCTGGTGAGGTTGAAGCTGCCCTCTTCATCACTGTCATCGCACCTCTGGGGTGGAAAGAATACACTGGCCCAAACAAACAAAACGGCCCACTGGAGAGTGACCATGATGAAACAGGATACTCGAACACACAGCCAATGATAAGCACAAAGACCAGAGTAGGGGACTGATGAAGATGGATAACATGCAAAATAAAATAAAATAAAACAGCTAACACACACATCTTCTCTTCACTTTTTCTTTTTTGCAACTTATACATTTCAAATTCTGATAATGTTGATGCTACAGGATTGGAATATTGTATTTATTATGTGCTATACATCTTATAAAAGCCTAAAGCAAGTATAAATTTTATATTTTTACATTTCTTCCACATTACAATGCAAAGAGATTTATTCAAGTATCTAACCCCAAGTAACAAAAGTAATATTTTGCAAGAAAATATCACAAAAATATTGTCATGTTGCTAGCCATGTGCAAAGACTTGGCACATGGTAGAAGAAAATAACCGTTTGCTCTAGCAGAGCAAAAATAACATAAAATAATAATGTTCTTGATAACAAGGTTGGCTTTTGAGTACCATAATCTATGCAGAAAGTCCATTACATATAATGTGGCATGGCATGAAGAAGCTGCTGTTCTTCTCTTGACTTTTAAAACATTCATGTATCATTTAATAGTCTCCATATAACTTACACACAACAAAAGGGTTTCAGTTGGGTTACACTGTCACACATCATCTAATCACTAGAACATTCACTTCAAACAAAACACAGATTTTGAAGTCACATGTTGTGTTTTGGCTTGTGTGTTATTTGACAACACTGATTTCCAGGTATTAAAGCATTCCATTTCCTGATGCTTGGAAGATGACACTAACAGAATTACACTAAAATTCATAAAAACTAAAACAAAAGTGTTAGCTTTTCAGGCGTTCACGTGTCAAACAGAATATCCCAGCAAAGAAACTGCAGATAATAATAATGCTACATATTGTTGTCATTTGTTTGCAGGTGCAAAATTATTTTATAAGCACAGTTACAGTTTTTAGACAGCTGCTTCTGCAAAGAGATGCGTTCTTAATTGTTTTTTTCTGTTTTGTTTTTTTACATTTTTTCCACATAAATAAATACATAAAAATGCATTTAAAAAGAGGATAAATTTATTCAAGATACACTGTGTAAAACAAAACAAAAGACACTTTTATGCAGTGCTACTTCTTCATGTATCTTGTTTGAAGGATTTAGTTTTTTAGATATTTTAACTAGATTACCTTGTATAGTGTAATATTGAAGCTTTGACTAATTTATGAATTTAATTTGGATAAGTAAAGGTTTTATCAGTAACTGTATATTTCAATGTGTCATAAACACTATTATGTTTTAATCTTATATTTATATATTCTAATGTTTATTAATAGTTAGAATTTGTATTTTTATGTCTTCGGTTCTTCTATCATTCTTTTTAATTTATATTTAGCATTTCTTTCATGTTATTCTGTCAATTTTATTAGCATTTCTATTTAGCGTTAAATTATTTTTATTTCATTTTTTTTCGATTTATTCATTCTAGTACTTAGTTTTATTTGATTTCAGTTAGTTGCCAAAGTAACATTTCTGATCCTTTTTTTTCTATCAGCTTTTGGAAGGCCAAACAAAGTAGTTTCACTTTACAATGAAACATACAGCTTCCACACGAAATGACACCGGCAGCAACAGAGAGAATAAAAAGTACACCGTCTTTCTTTGCGTGAACACTTGGGCTGTGTTTTTCAAATCTTCCCACATAGTGATGTAGAGATGTGCGTGTTTAAACGAGCAGTTTTAGGGGGGTGTGGACAAGCCTTAACTTTTATAAAGAATATCTCTTTGGATTTGAGACTTTAGTCTTTGCAACTTTATAGATATTCTTTATGGACCAAGAGCTTGTAACACTCCAAAGAGAAAGGAAAAATTTAAATCGCATCATATGACCCCTTTAAGTATATATTTGTTCTATAAGGATACCAATTTTCAACATATTAGCTAATTTTTGTAGATAAGAAAGGGTTAAGCAGTTCACACTGCCCCAACAAACACACAACACATTTATTCCAAAGACAATATCTGGCCAGGTTTAAAATCAAAAGATGCGCAAGTATGAGCAGTCGCGTCATGCTGAATTCACAGCATGCGAAAACACTGTTGAGATGTTGGCAGCTTATGTCGCCCAATTAAATTGTGATGATGTAGCTAGCAGACAGGGTTTAAGCCTGACATGAAGTGTTCATGTAGACTGATTGTGTCTATGGGCTTCACTGCAGAGGTGATTAAGATAGAGGAGAGAGATTTATGGCCCGCTGCTCCTAAGAGAAGGTAATTGAAATCATTCCCATCGCCAGAGCTCTCTTCTCTCCTTCTCCCCAGGTCAATGCCGACTAAAGAGTCGTCAGATCTTGTTCTGTTTACTATATCGAGATTTGTTTCACCTTGCTTTCACATTGCCGCCCATGCTTGCGTGCGCACATAAGCTCTTTATTTCTGAGGGCGATGAAGGCTGTTATCACAATCAGCCTCTCCAGTAATTAAGACATTAGTTTCCTGCACCACTCAGCGCATTAGCAGAGAAGAAAATGGCCGCTCGTGAGACGAAAAAGAAGCGAAGCGCCTGATGGTTTATCTCAAGGGCTAATTAAAAATGGACCAAATCTTTCATTTTCTGCATCTTGGACGACTAGCAACCCAGAGGCTCCAGCAGATTCTGCTGACTCTCCGCGCTCCGGCGTAGTGCATATAACTTCTCTGGCTGACCCAGAAGGGGAGAGAAGGCGAAAAACAGCCCATATCAACTCCACTTGGCAGAACTTCAAACGATCCAGAGATCTTTGAAAATAATCGTTACGGGTGACTTCCTCAGTTAGTGCCATCGCTCGTCAAAATAGTTTCTTTTTTTCTCCATCACATATCAAGACGTCGTTTCACAATGTCTGTCCTGTGTGTAATCGAGCTGTGGAACTATATAATGGCGTATTTGCATCACAAAGCATGCTGCTAGAGTTAGCACAGTAACGTGGAGGATTGTGTCAAATGGGGCTTCGAAACAGTCCAGTGGTGCATTAGCTATCAAAGATCTCTCTGATCACTGCCCTTCTCTGAAGCAATCCCCCTGTTGTTCAAATGTAGACGGAGAAGTGAGTCAGAGATAAACAAGAAATACATGATGCAATTTCAGCCATCTGGACACCCACACTCACAACCCTACGGATTAATAGGAGACTTAACTCAGTTCTGGCTTCAGGCTAAAAGAGGTGTTAAACAGGCTCATATTTGTGCTGAAAGTAAAAACCACTTCAAGGAAACTTCGTATGTTATATATGTGCCCGTCTCCCATTAAGAGGATTAGGGCCATTCAAAGTGTGAAGTATTAAATGTGGCCATACATCGGCTGAGGATGAAAGCAATTCTGTCTTTGTAGTTCTCAGTTCCACTTTACAGTCATGACATTACGCTAGGCCAATTCTTAAAATGGCTAACACAGTTATAAAATGAAAACATTTGAAAATATTACCAATTTGGATGCAATACAAACACATACAGTAGGCTGTAGGCTTGATTCAAAATACCTGCCTACAAATTCTCAGCTACATAGTGTGTGATGCTCAGGACATCTTATTCAATCAACACACTAAAGCACAGCTGTGTTGTTCTGGCTCATGGCCCAGACTAAAAAACAACACAATTTTTACACCTAGCTGTGACGATTTAACTGTATTTGCAGCCAGTCATTAATCAGTTACAGCAGCTGTTGGTTTTATTTGGGTGAAGGCATCATTTGTATGCGAATGGAAACTATGATCGATAAAAAGATGAATGATGAATTAAGTACTGGGTAATCGATCTATCAGTTAGATAAGGAGCCTTTTTACCACACAGATTTTGCTTCAAAAACTATGAATATTTACACTGCTGTGATGCATTCGACATCAACAAGTGAGCCAAATGGAAAAAGTTTTTGGGGTGCATGAACCGAGACAGAATATTTTGTCAGTGTAAAGCGACAATCTGCAGATAACGCTTATATTATATATTTGTTTTCTACATAAATTAAATAAATAGATTTCAATGTCACCTAGCAGGGAATTTCCGACAAACTAATTTACAAAATCAGCTGAAAAGTGCTTTTGAAATTGCACCATAACATAGCAAGACAGACTCACAGAAAGTATGCCATTAGCCATAAAAAGAAGCAAACAGGGTTATAAAGCAGGAGGACTCACAAAATAACACTTTAGTACTGGGTCTATAACTTTTATAGAGGTGTCTTCAGGTCACTTAGCCATTTAGTTTCTTTGCTTTGGAGAATAAGATAACTGTGTCAGCAGTGTACTGGAAATGTCACATGAGCCAGTAAATACTTCAAATTGAAAGCTCCATAAATACAGCCTAAGAGCGAAAAGGAGAAAAAGTGAGGAAATGTGTAGGCATTCAAAGTAGAGGAATAGATACTCTCCAAACTAAATGTATGATTTTCATATCTGTGATTACAATCCATTTTCTACCATTGTCGTTAATATCCTAAAATCTGCCATTACAGACCAACTCGAAAAGAGAGCGAGAGAGAGAAACTTCTCAGTGAATCTTATAAATGACAAATTCAGTACACATGGTCTGGAAATCAATGTTAGAACAAAACGAATTAAAATACATCCACAAAAGAACAAAAAGTGTGACAACTGTACATTTAGAATGCCATAGATGTATTCATATATAGACTCATGTATTTTGATTTCTGACAATAAAATGACCCAAATCTGCTGTTTTATATAAATATAGTGCCACATTTTACAATATATTTTTTACAGTATTTTTACACATCTGTCTCAGTTAACTCATATTATCGAGAAGCATTTGCATTTAACAAGACTCCAGAGACTTTGAATTATACTATTAAAAATAAAGGACAATGAAAGAAGAATGCAGACATTTTGGCATTCATCACTGGTAATGTCAGGAGTTTGCTGCTCTTGTTTACACAGACACACACTACATTAGAGTACACAGTCCCACAATGTAGGCAAAACCTGACTCACATCAACACACACCCACACACAACCTTCAACCAGTTGTTCTTGCTGCCTGAGGGACTGTCAACAGGTAAGCTCTGGCCTTGGCTAATAAACTCGTGATGTCACAGCTGTTATTTTATGTGTGCATAATCATGTCTAATTATGAATCGTGTGAGCTATCATTTCATTTCAGTTAATGAGCATGATTGCATTTTCTGTGTCATATTATTGAACTATCGACGCCACCCAGACTCAGTTCCATCAGCCTCAGCGTTTGCAGAACAAAATCTCAACTGAATTAAACACACAGACATTAACAGTGTAATAGCGTAAATGGCACAAGCTTATTTGCATACTCATTACACCAAATCCAGGGAGTGGGAGGACAAGATTAATTGACAAAAATGAAATAGTTTTGGTTATATTTTATGTGTTCCTCTATTTTGATATATTTAACTATGTATATAGCAACAATAATTACCATTAGTATCATTATCATCATTAATAATAATATTTAATTAGTTATTATTGTTTAAATTTGTGTTAATTTTATTATAATTTATGTTTATAATATTAGTTTGTTTACAATAATAATACAAATTATTACTGCTATTATTATTATTATTATTATTATAAACAACAACAATAATAATGATATCATTATTATTTTTGGAAATAAATTAATATTATAAATGTAAAGACTTTATTAGTAGTAGTAGAGGTAATAGTATAAGCCTAGTAGTGTTAATACATGTATAATTCTACAAATTCTATAACATTTACATATTTATAATATAACATATAGAAAAATGCATTTATTTATTTAGCATCTTATCTATTTATTTATTTTTCTCTTTTTTACTGAAGGTATTTCAATTATAGGTAGCTTGTAGCCTGACAAATTACAGTTTCAGAGTAACACTGACATGTTGGATGTTTAATTGCAGCTTTTTGTAAAGTGTAAGTGTCAAAATCGTCTGAAGTGTTAGTATCCCAGCAAAACACAGATGCTAATGACAGGAAATGCTGCATGCTGAGAGCAGCATAGCTGCAATGAACAGAATGGAGTTTGTCTGATCTGTTATCCCTGGATAGGCAAAATCAAAGGGGCAAACAGCTGGGTAGCTTCATGTTATAGTAAGGAAGGGCTCCTCTGTGACAGCCATACGCTCTCCCGTGACCCGCACGCCAGTCTATGCAAATCTGAGCGGATGGCTTGCACTGCACAGAGTTAATGAGTGAGATATAAAGAGAAGGAGAGCAAATTAAAACTGTTTCTTCCAAGGTTCATATACTAGCGCCATATGTTCCAGGAGCTAGCGAACAATCCACAACAGTTAAAATTGCTGTGACCTATCACCGTGACACAAATCGCCGACATCTCAGCCTTAGCATAACAGCCAAATGTTCATCATTTAGAAACCGCTTCTCAACATAATTGGATATGGCATATGGAAATAGCATGCGTTTGGAAACAGAATGCTCTTCGACAGAGGCATTGTTGCTGCCATGTTTTTTTTATCAGTTATCAGGTTCAAAGTTACAATAGAGTTTTAGCATTACAATCTCCGTTGATGATCTCAAAGAGATAAAATACAATCATTTTGCCTCTCTAATCTACTTGAACAGACTTCCGCTGAGGTCCTGACTATTGACAGAGGCACAAAGCTTTATGCATTTTTAAAGTTTCCTCAATAGGCCTGGTACAGAAAAACAGCGCTTTAAAAAAATTATAATTGTTTATCTGCCTGATTCCTGACCCTCTCTGACAGAGCGCTACACAGCGGAGAGAAAAGTCTGATTTTATTATTGAATTGGAGATGAGGTGGATGGAAAAAACAATTTAACGTCAATTTTAGGTGAATGAAAAACATGCAAATAACACAAAATAATGGAAAAGGCTATATCGCACTGAATGAGGGGCTGATGATAGGGAATCACTCAGACAGATAATTGCATTGGCTGCTTTCTTTGCCCTTGACGAATGTGTTGCCACACAGTCACGTGTAAATACACAGTCATAATATTTTAGGATGATGATCAAATGGTGGTTATACAGGAACCATGTTGTTTCGCACTTTTGCCGTTCATACCAGGAACACTTTTAGACGTGCAAACAAAAGTTCATCTGCTATGCTAAGAGATGCCAATTAAAGTCTTTGCACTTTCTGTGTTTGCTACTGTTTTGTGATGTCTTTTAAATTGTGTGTGCCTTTTAAGATTGAATAAGTATGCAAAGAATTTGTTGCTATAAGTGACACCCTTAATCAACACTTATCTACCTCTTATAAACAAGTCTTTCATTAGCCAATTAGCCAGCTTGACTATGTCAGATTCACAGTTTCATGGTCGCCTCCTAGCAGCCTATCTTGGTAATAAAAATGTTTTAAGTAAAACAAAACATCAAATTAAACACATCTGATATAAGTTGAATAGATCAACTTTAACTCCATCAAAAGAGAAAAGGAAAGAGAAAAAAAAAGTAAAAATCTAAAACCTTAGTAAAAACTTTGTATGCATTTACATTGCTCATTTACACAACGTGAGTTTCAAAGTGCAGTACTGTTATTGTCTCCGTGAACACAAAAAAATGAACATTTGTGAAAATGGTGACATCATGCGCATGCATGTTATGTAATTTTCTTTACGAAAAGTCATTGCCAAGTACTGGCTTTGCATGCATAATACAGCATTTTTTGTTTTCGCAGATCTGTGTGAATGAAGATTGTTTTGAAAAAGCTGTTGTCTGTATGTGCAAAACACTAAGGAAAAGCTTTTCTATTTTAGTACATCATTGTCATTTAAACATACCCTAAGAAAGGAAGATAGAAAATCAATAAATCATTTGGCACATACAAATATATTTAAGTGCATTTAATGAAAAGACTAATAAATAAAACTTAACTTTTTTTAATAAACAATACAAATGATTTAATAAGCAATAAAAATTGCAGGTATATGAGTTTATCAGTCATTTTGTCTTTGTGATATGTTTTGCCTGGGGGTGAAAACACATTTTGCAACTGATGGTTCACAGACCATGTCTAAAACATTTCCTAGAGGACCTGTAGTGGACAGAATATGATACAAACGGTTTAGATCTTGTACTTTGGACTGGGAGATGCAGTGACAGTGTGTCTACAAAGATTTACACAGTGGATGGTAGGTCAGAACCTGATTTTATTTTATTTTTTCCTGTACTTCTCTGACAACTCTCCAAGCTGTTATATCAGAGAGTGAAACCGTCAGTAAGAGTGCTCTCACAGGAACATTGGCACTGCATGCTTCTGAAAACCACAGAAAAACAGAGATGCTTCTGGAATACAGCTAACTTATGACTAGCCCTATACAAGCTCATATTCATAATTGATGGCACAAGTACAGTTATTGAACTGAATTAAATCAGTATCGAACTGATTTGAGCTGAATGAGAACTGTCTTCAGTTGAGCTGTTCATTACTGAATTGTACTTCTATAATTGATTAATTCTTAAATTGATGAACTTCATGAAGTTATTGAACTGAAATGAATCAACACTGAACTGACAAGAGCTTAATTGTGACTGTTGTCTTTTAAGAGCTGCTTTACAGCAGAATTTGGATTTTTATAATCATTGATTCAGTTTTGTCCCTGTTTATTACTGCGTTGTGGCTCATACCCTAAAAGTGGCAATTTCAGCAAGCTATAAAATATTATCTATGGGATATTTATAGCTAAGATTTCACATACACAGTCTGGGGACATCAGATGCTTATTTACACCTTGTAAAATAGAGCGTAATACAATAATAACAATAAAAACAAAATATTGTGAAAGAAAAAAACTGTCTGGAAGTGGAATGATTGTTTTCTTTAATATCTTGTATTTTTCCCGTTCACTACCTATGGTGGCCATTTTTGACTACAAAGATCACAGGTGTGACTACTTTTAAAGAACATTTAGCCTTTTCAAATCATTTATCATTTGTATAGTCTATGACACATCGCAGCCACACACAGAAAACTTACTGAACATAATTTTAGCAATTGAGCGAGCAGTGCATGAATCTAAAAAGACCAGTTCCAATCCTTAAATCAGGTTTGCAGCTTTCTGAAAGATGCCACTGTGTTGGCATTCATTTTCTCTTACTCTGCACGTTGTGGGAGAGCTTTACCATGACAGTAGGTCAGAGCTGTGTTGAGTGCTCCGACAATAAGAGAAATAGGTGTGCAACAAAACAATGCTGCATGTTGGCGGTAGGAAGAAATTACCCAGAGTGCATCTCTCATCTAAATGTGTATCTACCTTGATAATTACCAGCTTAGGTAAGGCTGTAGTGCATCTTAAATTGAGCTCTGTAACCTCATGACAGCTCAGTGTTGACTAGTCACAGGAACACAAAAAATAACACACCTACATATACACAAGTTTTCCTTTAGCCTAGTGCTACATTAATTCATCCCAACAAACCTCAAACTACTGGCTCTCTTGTGCCTGTGTTAAAATTAGACCAAAAAGTAGAGGTCACTAGTAAAATAATGCATTTTTGTCCAAAAGTTAACATTTAGCCTCAACGTTTCCCAGAACTGGCGGCACTTCATATTATTTTCCCCCATTGGGCCAATCATCTGAAATCATGTCATGATTACAGAGATAATTATTTTAATGGCCAAATGGCTCAGCATGCCCACATCAGCAGAGTACTAATGCATTTGGACACTAAAATGCAAAGCATAAAGCAAGGACAGAAGAAAGGAGGAAGGAGAGAAAGAAGCCTATTCTCAACACCTTGCTGTGGAAAATGAAGGCTAGAAACAGCTCCCACCATCCTTCAGGCTGGAAAAGATGCACTCTTCCAAGAAATGGTACAAATAGAGGTGAACGTGCCTCAAATCTTGCAGCCAGTCTCCATTTCAGCCCACTCCTACTGCAGTGGACCAAGACCGTGGAGGTTAAAAATCTCTTCGCCAAAAAAGAGAGGAGGGGAGAGCGGGGATGGGAGGGAAGAAGGCAAAGTGAATGTATGCCACAGCAGGAGGATCTGGAGCTTTGTTGAGGCATCCCAGGGCACGGCTGGTAAGCTTTCAGTTGTGTTCGGGCCGGCATTTCCCTTAAATGGAGATCATGTGGGATGTAATGGTAAAGTGACGGAGTCTATCTGAAATGAAAGTCCAGTAAACCCTCATCTACTGCCATAAAAAAGGAAGTGATAGAATATAGATGACTGGTTCTCAAACTGTGGTAAAAATAGAAATAAAAATAATTTATAATAAAAATAATAAATACATACATACATATTTCCTCAAAAGATATTTAAACAATTTAAAATATATAAAAATATCAAATGTAAAATCATGACAAAATGCAACCTATAAAATTGAATTTAATACTATTAAAAATTTATTTGTAAAAAATTTGTTTTGTAAAAACATTAAATGTGTATTATTATTAAATTTAAATTAAATTTATGCATTTAGCAGACGCGACTTACAGTGCATACAGGCTATCAATTTTTACCTATCATGTGTTCCCGGTGAATCGAACCCCCAACCTTGCGCTTGATAACACAATGCTCTACCAATTGAGCTACAGGAACACTATTATACTATTATGACAAAATGCAATTTATAGCAATGACTTAACTAAACGTTAAAGGTATATAAAATAATAAATATGTCAGTACTTCTATTTCATACAGATATAAATCATAATGATGAATTTATTATTATTAAAATATTTATAATGATCTATTTCGTAATACATAAATATATTAAATATACATAAATGCATTATTTGATTTAAAAAGGATGAAATAAATATGAAATATCTTAATTTGTGTAGGTATAATTATTAAAAGTTTTTATTTTTATATGTTCAATATATTAGGATCATCATCATTTTTATTTAATATTTATTCATAATGAAATTATACATTAATGAATACATTTATTAATTATACATATAAATGTATTATTTGAAAATTGGCACCAATATTAATCAATAAATTAACTCAAAACAATAATTGTGTTAAAATACTTTTTGCTCATGTAGGTTCATAGCTAAAATTAGTGATCTTATTTCCTTGTCTGTCAGTCAGTCATTATCCAAAATTACAGATTGGTAATAGTGAGGTAACTTCAAAATAATTTGTATAACCTTAGCATTTGCACATATTTGTAATTTGGGTAGTTGGGGTTGTTCGGTGGCCCATATATAGCAGTTGTATTCCATCTGGAAAAAGTTTGAGAACCACTTGTCTTGATTTATGAAGTGTGCCATGAGAAAAGAAAAAATTCATGTGAAGCGAGTGAGTGGGATGTGAACCGCTCTTGGTACTGGTGCTCCATTACTATAATGTTACTGTAATATTAAAGTGCTACTCCGTAACGCTGTGTGACTAACACCATAATGTTAAAATTGGTTGGTAGCCAATATTCAACGATTCCCCAATGATGGCCATATTGTTATCGTTGGGTCTTCAAATATGTTGCGTCTATTATGAATGCGTTAAACGCCATGTTTAATCCCAAGCGTGAAAGCCCCTACTGATGCTGGCATCATTTGCATCCTTCCGTCCTGACGCCCCTCCATGTGTTTATTATCAGATTGCCTGCCAGCTCCGGAACACCTGAAATGATCTATGATTGCTCCTCATATGAATCACAGGAACATTTCCGGGCCGGCATATATCCACAGTTGCCGATCTACATTAATGTGTCTCAGCCTGGAGCTGTGAAGACACCCAGCGAGATCATTAGTGCGCCTCCAGCAGCGCTCATCAGAAGCTATCAGTAAAACTCCTGCGAGAGAAAAACACATTCATATTCAGTGTCATGGACGTCCACCACTCCCAGGGATGTAAGATCTACCACCTAATTGTACTTAAGTTAAAGTATGAATATGAGGTCATAATTTGACTTAATTAAAAGTTAAAGTATTTAAACTCTTTAATTATACTCAAGCATTCAAAAGTAAACTCTTTATTAACTTTTCAAAATAATTGACTGATGAAATCAAGACATTGAGTTGAGGGTTATTAAACATAAATAAAACCAATTAAATAAATAAAAAATAACTGGTGGGCGACTGGCCATATCTGGAGGGCAGGCAGGACAAATTATGGCAAAATCATTTCCTCAAGATACTATATGGACTCTCTTGATACACTCACAGGGGTCGTATTTGATTAAGGGAACATGATGTTAACTTACAGTGGTCTGGCTATATAGGATTTATAGCACAGCAAGACATAAGCCAAATGAACTCTCTGCTGAAGGAAAACAATGATACATTTTGTCAGCAGAAGGTCAGGTTTGTTATTACAGATTAGATTTTCTCTGTGCGATACCTGAGAAAGACCCATGACCTATTACAGGACACAGCACCAGGTCGACAGTTCAACAGCATGTGTAAATGGCAAAAAGTCTCATTCTGAGCATTACCACTGTTATTACTACTATTAATACATGAAAAAGAAGGCAGTAAAGCAATTCGGTTTAATAAAAGTACTTGAACCATTCTTAAATCATTTAGTTATTGCAAAATTAGAGGTGGGATATATTTAGTATGTTATTTTGTGGAGTCATCCAGTAGTTCACTGCTGGTTTACCAAAGGAATATAAGTATATTATGGTATGGAAATAATAAAAATAAAGCAAATAAATAAATAACATTTTGTTGTATGCAAAATAATATATGCATACAATAATCTGAATATCCAACATATCTGTCGAAATAGGTAGTGTCAGAAATATATTTGTTTGACAAAGCAAAAACTATGTATGAAATTTGATATGATGAAATGAAATGGATCACACAGTATTTTCTACTGCATTTTCATCTTATTATTTATTTTTGAAGGATCATATGAAACTGAAGACTGGAATAATGGCTGCTGAAAATTCAGCTTTGCCATCATAGCAGTAAATTATAAGCTACCGATTAAAAAAATATTTCACATTATTCTTGGTGAGCATAAGACATGCATTTAAATAACATGTATTTCAAGGTGGATTGTGGAAACCATTTTATTGTATATATATATATATATATATATATATATATATATATATATTAGGGGAGTAACGGTACGTGTATTCGTACTGGACCATTTCGGTACAGGGCTTTCGGTACGGTGCACGTGTGTACTGAATGACCGAATGCAATATTTTGTGTGAGGAACATATACATTTTCGTGTTTCTAAACGAACATATTAAGTGGCGGAAGTCTCCACGTTCAGTGCAAATCCCGCCCTGCAGCTGATTATAAAGCTGGGGACACACTGGCTGCGTGGCGTGAGCGTGGCGTTTCTGCTGCGTGTCAGTTGCGTGACAGCTGCTTCGCGTTTTCTGTGTCTTTACACACCAGAATCGTGCCTGACGCGGCGCTGGCGTGCTGCTGCTACTGTTACTGAAATCAATGTCAGCTTCATTTCCTGTCTTTTGAGATGCCTTCATCTGGCCGGTTTCTGAAGGCAGCATAGATGTATCCTTCGCTGCCTTTGATATCCAACAATCCTGTGCGTTCCATTATGTGACAGTTAAGCCAAAAAATAAAGATGGCGTCTTAAAGTTGCGGTCAGTGGTCAGTTAGAGTGTAAATGTGTTTATGAACAACATTTTCCACTTTTTATGTAATTTCTAGCGAGAAATTAATATTGCAGTAATGAAATATCCACTTAGTTATCACCAAAGCTCTCTATATTTTGCTGTTGATCATTAAACCATTACACTGCCTCAGAAGCCTGTCCGAAATTCTTCGGGCAAAAACGCTGCCTGCAAAGTCATTGCCTGATTAGACAGCAAGGCAGCAAGTCACCTGCCTAAGTTTTAGGATGCAGTCATTGAGGGAGACTGCCGACAGACCAGGATCTTGTCTTCACGACAACAATATCTATACTTCATGTTGAGCATAAATATAAAGCCTACTAATAAAGGACACCGTCAACAGTAATAACGGCAAAAAGGCTTTGTTTGACAGGTGCAATATGCCAGTGTGTCACCGGTCTAAGGTTTTCAAAAGGCATCGCGTGAGTGTGAACATCACTACAACTAGGAAAAAAACGACAAATTCAAACGCAGCTCCCGTCGGCATTTAAACAGACCTTTGCTCTTAATTCCGATCGGTAATGCAATAACGAAATCTGAGCAGGTCACTTTGGAAAAGTTATATATATTTTTAAAATATGAGCAGGCCTACAAGCTGGGATTGGTAATGCTGCACTGTAATCATTGTTTTTTATTTTTCATTATATTTTATTATATGATATTGGTTTTGTGACTGAGAGTATTTTATTTAGTGGAGAACTTTGCAGCAGTATTTTATTTCCTATTCTTTTTTTTATTTTATATATACTTTATCAAAAAGTATTTTAACAAAGTGTAAACAAATTGTTAAAAAAAAAGTTTAATGGTCCATTAAATATGACTAATTATGACTATTGAAATTGCTCTGTTGTTTGACTGTGCCAAATGTGCTCAAAAGTGCAATTCAGTAAAAACCTCTTCCTGTCATTCACACTCTGAACCGAAGGTAAACCCATTCTAAATTCCCCCTGCATTCCATTTAAATCTGTTGTATGATTTTCAAGGTCAGACCACAATGTTTCTCAATGGCTTATTGTTTAAAAACCATTCTGTCAGCTGTCCACATTTTCTCTGTAGCTACAAAATTGATGTACAGAGGCAGTCATGTTCCTAAATGGCCGGGAGATGTTAGAATGCCAACTAACGCTAACATGCTACATGTTCCTTCATCGCCGCAGAAATGATGTACACTCAAAATACTGCAGTCCAATTACTGTCACAGGGGCTCTTCTCGAGATGAATGTCCCCATAGTGGGCCATTTCTCTCTCCCAATCACTCACCTTTTATTCACACACCTAAAGAAGGGGAAGGCTGATTTCTTTGAATTGTAATGTGACAGACAGACGGCTATGGAAGCCTTTAAGAGCCGTTAAGAGGTGAAGGTATAGGCTAAGAGGACAGCACCCAAGAGCTTAATAACCTAGCCTAAGGATGAGAGGCTAACTGATTGTCCCATTAACACTGTCTATTAGCCAGTACTCTTGACATCTTGCCATTCAGGAAAGCCCATCACACAGGATTACGGCCCCTCCTAAGTTGACTACATTAGCCTTGCCCCAAAGGGACAGGTGGAACCAAAATCATGCTGAAGGCAGACCGTCATCTATTATTAGCCATCAATTATAACAAGGCCATTGGACCTTCAAAATTCCCTGTACCCGTTCTTATCCACAGGCTGAGTGGAGAGGCTGTGTGTCAGCCCTTAATTTTAGCCAGTGCCCCATGAGAGCAGACACTGTCACCATCTCGAATTTCCTGCTAGTTGCTTGGCAGCTATCTCATTCAGAGACATAACCTCAGTCCTTAGCAGTGGCTAAATGTTATCTCAAGACAGAACACTAGTGACCCTTCAGACCCAAAGGAAGCCATCAAGTCAAATCAACAATTTATTCTGTCTTATCTATCTATCTGTGAATGATAGCTCTCAGGGTTTTTTTTTCCCCCTTGGGCATTTGATGATTTAAAAAATAAAAACTGATAATGAAACTATATATACACACATATATATATATATATATATATATATATATATATATATATATATATATATATATATATATATATATATATATATATATATATATATATATATATATATAATGTTTTTGATTGCATCCTCTAAAATAGCTTTAAAAGGCATTAAGTTTATATATATATATATATATATATATATATATATATATATATATATATATATATATATATATATATATATATATATATATATATATAATTATATTAAAAAAAAAATTTAGTTTATTTTTGTCAGTTCCATTGGTTCTACAGTAAAACATTTAGCTTTAACTTGTTTAGGTTTGGTTGCATTTTAAGATGAATAAATAATAATAATAAAATAATGAATATTTTTCTCTAATTTTATTATTATTATTATTACACATTGAAGGTATTCTTCACAAAAATGTGAAATTCTGTCATAATTTACTTAATCTTATTAGTCTTAATCTGCAGGGGCTCAAAGGTTAATCTTCAAAACACAAATTAAGATATTTTTATTGAATCTTGATGGTTTCTGTGCCACTATTGCAAGGCCAGGTATAAACAAAACTTTAAAGATCCTAAAAGGTTTTGAAAGCATTGTGTGTTTATATGCTATTAAAAGCCTGAATTAAATCTGTTCATCTTATAAAGTGATTGTATTTCTTCACATGATCATATGTATTCATTTTACAACCTTTTATAACCTTCAGAAGTTTTGGTTACCTGGCCATTCAACGGAAGGACAGAAACCACTCATGTTTCATTAAAAACATCTTAATTCGTGCTTTGAAGATTAAAGTCTTGTGGGCTTGGATGATGACGATAGAATTTTAATGTATGGGTCAACTGTCCCTTCAACTCTCTTTTAATGCATTTACAATTAGCCAATTTGAGATCAAACACAGTTGCAGGACCCCACAGTACCAATCCACTGATGGGTATCCAGACCAGTTTGCAAAAGAATGATTTGTTCCCGAATCAGACATTTTTCATGCAAGTCGAGGTGATGGGAAAATAAGCCGCTGACACAGTCATTAAAGAGAACTTAACTGCCCTAACATAAGTCACATTTGCATTACCATAATATTCCCAACACTTAATTTTTATATCACCAGCAAGATCATTGCAAATGTATTGCAACTATATTGCATGTTAATAGACCTCTGAATGTATACTGAGTCAAAACAGGAAGCAGACAGGAAAAATTAAAGTGAGAAATTATCCCAAAAAGAATATTACAGACAAAAAGACAGCGATAAGCAATTGAGAAAGTTTAGAACAGGGAGAGATAAAGAGAAGACAGGAGAGAGATCAGATGTTGGATCTTACAGTGGGAGCATGCTGAGACAAAGGGAGATAGAGATAGACTGGATCTATACAGCCCAGATCAAATGATGCAGATTTGAGACAGAGGGAATTCAAGTGGAGATAAAATGACAACACAAGCTTTTTCCATCGACCTCGGGAATGGAAGCCAGGCCATGAGTGGGCAAAAGGAACTAACGTGTCACACAGTATGTGATAAGACATTTTGAGTGTAATCGGACCCCCCTCGCAAAGCACTCTGTAGGTCAAAAAGTAAGCCAGGCTTGATTAAGACTCCAGAACTATTAGTGACAGACTAAAATGTCCTGGAAATCAGCAGTATATGGGCTTCAAACCTCCTTTTGAATAGAACACATAGAATAGAAATTAATCACAAATATACATGTCTGCATGCTGGGTGAGTGCTATAAATTTAACGTGACAATTCCTGTGCTAGCTAAGAAAGAGTTGTAGATCTGAGATATTCTAAGATGATCTGACCAATTAATTGTTGATGCTTCTGCAGGGAAAAATAGGTTTGAACTGGATTCCAAGCAGCAACAGTCGTGCAAATCCAATAGTTCTCATTTACAAGCAAATGACAGCTTTGTCAAGGAACCAGTCTGTTCAATGTATGAAAAGCAGATTTTTGAGCTGATCGAAAAAGTATTGGTGACAGGCATCGCTCTGAAGACTCATGCAGTGTGTAATTAGCAGAGGTGGGTAGTAACGAGTTACATTTACTTCGTTACATTTACTTGAGTAATTTTTCGGGGTAACTAATACTTTTCGGACTATATTTAAAGATGGGTACTTTATACTCTTACTTGAGTACATTTTTGGGGAAAATCTCTACTTTTACTTCGTTACTGTGGGCGACGCACCTCTCGTTACTTTATCTTAATGCAATAAATGTTATAAATGCTTCAGTTTATTCCAAACGCGCCGTCTACTTTTCTCTGGACAATGAGCGATGCCCATTCGCGAATGATTCATTCTTTTGAGTCAATTCTGTTCAAAGGCTTGATCAAACCAATTGGCTAACGAGTGAATTGGTTCATGAATCAGTTTGAATGAGCCGTTCAGTTCCCTGCCGCACGCGCTGAGCATCTGAAGTGGTTCACTCGGAGTTGTAACGTTTAAGAACATCAGCAGCATTGAAAACGTGGCTATGGAACTGCACTGAATTGAAAGCAAATCTGCAAAGGCTATTATTTGCTAGCGATGGAGATCCTTATTAGATGAACACCGCGTGTGCTGTCTACTGTTCAACAGGTAATAACTTGGGCTACATTCGATTACAGTACACGATACCACTGTGACATTAGTTTGTTGTACGTGTGTGGCTTATAACAGAGGGGAGTCAAGTTGAATGCAGCTTCCAAAAGACAAAAAATAGCCGATTAAGATTTTATTAATTTTAATACAATCACACCTGTGCGAGTAGGCTACGTTCAGCAAGTCATAACATCAGCTGCTAAATTCAGATCTGTGATTGCTTGCTGGTGCTGAGCCAGAGATATATGTGTTTTTACAGCACTGCGCATTATAACCAATCACATATGATTCTTTTGAGCTTATTAAAGCATTGGCCAATCAGAGGCGTTCAGATGAGTCATCGCTAAAATTCCGGTTCTTCCTTCACTCGCTCACTGGCTGAATACCTCTTTCTGGCGAATTCTCTCGTCAGAAACAACAAAGTGCAGATGTGTGTACGAATCTTTAATTAAGATATTGATTTCACAGTGTTAACAGTTTCAGTGATTTTAATGGGAGTTTGTGAGAGTGATTGAAATCTAGACTGTCAGTGAAAATGATCTTTAATAATATAAATGTTATTTGCTCTCTTTCTGAACAATGAAAGATTAGTAGCAATATTTATATCACATTAACTTTCAATGTTAAATTCACATTTAATATAAAGTCAGTCGTATTAAAAATATGTTATGGCATGACACCTATATTTGTTACTTAAGTAAACAGACTGGGTTTTATAATAAATTACATAAATTGGAGTAAAGGCTGATGAAATATATACATTTATACACACACACATACATTACATACATTTTATCTATATATCTAAATAAAAATAGGCTCAGTATATATGACCCAAAGTAACTAGTAACTAACTACTCGAGTAGATTTTTTATCCGATACTCTTTTACTCTTACTCAAGTAACTATTCAAGACTAGTACTTTTACTTTTACTTGAGTAAATATTTCTAGAAGTACTTTTACTTTTACTTGAGTACAGTTTTTGGGTACTCTACCCACCTCTGGAAATTAGAGATTGTACTGACAGCCATCGAATGCAGGAACAACTCAGAATTGCAGCCATAGGATGAGCCACAATATGTTCTGGAGAGCAAGTGGCACGATGCAAAGTGTCCTTATCTAATTGTTTACAGTAATGTTAAACAATCCCTTTTTGCCATTTTAGTAGGAGTAACCTCCTTAAAATACATTTTTAACACCAAAAGCTTGTGTCTGCTGAAGGATAAAGGTCAGTCACTGCCCTGAAAGCTGTTCTGCGAGTACATTGGTGAGTCAACTGCTACAACTTTAGTAAAGTTTCTGACCTTTTTAAAACACTCTCACTCAGAAATCTCTGAATGAATTGAGCAGTTTGTCTTTGTTCAGCAGAGTATTCTTGTGCAAAAATAAATAAATAAGTTATGGTATTAAATAAGGTCAATTAAATGTCTGTGATGTCACCCGTAGGTTCCTGAACAGTGTTTTTGAAGCTCAAAGTGGGCAGAGGAGGTTGTCGCCATCTTGGCAGAGTGCACCACCCCCGGATAATCAAAAATGGGCAAAGAGGCAGGAGTTGGTTTGCTGAAACCACGCCCACCTAGCTCGACAGCAGTCTCAGCGGCTGCGGTCCACCTGTCACTCAAGTGGCCACGCCCTTAATTATGCAGAACTTTAAAGCTCAATATAATTTAAACGGATGAGTTATTAAAAAATTCACTCCAGGCCCCCTCACAGTTTTAGTAGACCAAAACCACTTTTTGTACCAGGCTGTAAACACATTTTTTGCTCCAGTAAAGTTGGGCATTTTAACATGGGGAGTCTATGGGAGTGACTTAATTTTGGTTCCAGCCTCTAGCGGCCAGTCAATGAATTACAGTTTTAGTCACTTCCGTGTTGGCTTCAATAGAGAGAGCGGAAGGTTGCCACTTGGTTCGAAGCAGTTCAAAGATTCAGTCTCTCTGACTGGTCAGATGGCCTAATCTGTTGTGATTGGTCTACGGCGTACAGTGTTTGTCGGAAACAATATGCCTATTTCAATAGTTCTGTATTTTGAACGCTCTATAGAAAATATAAACCTCTATTATTTATCATACTTACAGGGTTGTGATTCAATGGAGCAGCTGGTACAAATAAACAGGATACTGTTCTATCTTTCTACAGCAAGCGTTTTGTGAATCCCGCATTGAACTCCCTAAGATTGAGCGGGGTCAAGTTGTTCGTAGCAAGCCAACATAGAACATATGCGTGCATTATGCAAACGTGTTACCCTGTGAAGGTTTGGGACCAGGATCTGGGCACTGACCTAGGAATTTTTTGAGTGGAAAAGTGCAGCCTGGTTTGTTATGTGTGTTTTGCGCTACATGCAGTTAGTTCTTGCTTAAGTCAAGTCTTAGTCCTTGCTAATTCCTTGTATACTCTTGTTAAAGTCTTGCTCCTTATTTTTTGCACTGTCCTGTTGTGCTATGAGTCGTGTTCCCGTTCCAGTCCTGCCCTGCCCCCAGTAATTCCTTGCTCACTGGTTCCAGTGTTCAACCTCAGCTGTCCTGTCATCGTTTCCTGTGTCCCCTGTTGTTGTTGTGTTGTTGTGTTTGTCTCTTGTACCTTGTCTGTGTTGTTCATAAACCCTGTCATTATTCATCTGCATTCGGATCCTCCCTCACAGATCCTGACAAAAAAATTAATAAATAATAATAATTTCAAATAAAATTGACTACACCTGCTCTGAAATAGAGGATGATTAATAACAACCACATGTCAATGCAACAATCACCAGTGCGTGCAAAGCCAAATTACACCAACATGAATTATCAGTGTTCTGTTGTGATTAAAAATTCAGATTAAAAGCAGTCTTCAGTGTCAGATGATCCTTCAGAAATCAGTCTAATTTGCTGCTCAAGAAACATGATTTTATTATTTGCAATGTTGCAAACAGCTGAAGCATCCAGTTCAGCTGTTGAAAACAGCTTCATATTTTTTTTTCAGGATTCTTTGATGAACAGAAAAGTTAATTAGAAAAGCCTTAATTATAAATAATAATAAACAATATTATGTAACATTTTGTTCAATTTAATGCACTCTTAATGCAAATTAAAAGTATAATACTTACTCAAAACTTTTAAATAGTGTATTGTGGTTTCCACAATTTATTAAGCAGCACAACTGCTTTCAACATTGACAATTACTGTATTAAGAAATGTTTCTTAAGCATCAAATCAGGATATTATTATGATTTCTGAAGGATCATGTGACACTCAAGACTGGAGTAATGGCTGCTGAAAATTCAGCTTTTAAAACAATCAAATAGAAAACAATTATTAAAAATGTTTCACGTAATACTATTTTTACTGAATTTTTGCTAAAATAAATCCGCGCTGATGAGCGGATATGAAGTCTTTTTGATGAAGACTTCATTAAAAAACTTCTTTAAAAAAATCTTGATTATTTCATATATTTTGACTGCCAGTAAGCATGTGTATATATACTACTATAAAATAAATACTGACCAAACAGCCTACGGTGATTGAACAGGGGGAAGCGGATTTCAAAATAAAGCAACTGTAAAGTTGAGCTGGCCATCTAGATATCCTGACAGGTTTTACAACCAAGCAGGGGAAAAACTTTCAGGTTTTACAACAGAGCCCGGAGTAACTTAAAAAAAAACATGACAAAACCAGAGCCAACTGCCTTTACTTTAAAAATCCATTTTAATGATGATAAAAAAAAAAATACTGACTTAAGAATCCCATCTGTTTGCGTATTCCCACAGCTCCTTTTCTCAGCGGCGTGTGGCCATTCAGAAAAAGATTATTTGCTTAGAGAAACTGATTGTAATTCATTCTGAGCCCTACATGAGGGAAAATGGTGTTTACTTTGTGCAGAAGCTGCAGGCTTGTGGAAGAGTTAAAAACTGCAGACCTCTTCAGTGGACCCAAAAAACACTGAGACATGTATAGTTTACCCTCACTATTAAACATTTTACCTCAAGATATATATAGTAGTTCAAAATGATGTAAAATTATGTACATGTCAAATCAGTAATAAAAGCTGATCTTGTACATAGCACATGTAACCCTATGGGAGCTGACATATTAGTTTGTTTAGATTATTTCCAGCCAGAACTGATAAACAAATTATTATTTACAAAAATGTAAACAATAATAGCCCATGTAAGTATATGAAAGAAAATTAAAACACTAAAATAATACTGTTACAGGCAGCAACTCATGATCACTCTAACATTAATTATTAACCCTTTTTTAATCAAAGAAAACCATCCTATTTTTTTAATAAAGATAAAACAATAAGATGCAACAAGATAAGAATAAGATCAAATAATCTGGTTATCAATTTTTAATACAATGAACTACACTACATCAGTGGTTACTACCGCTAGGAATCCATGTGATCTGTGATATTAGAACAAGTACTTAATTTTATGCAGTTAACCAGAATAGAAAAAAGGCTAGAAAAGTGAAGTCAGTTAAGACAAAAGTTCAGTGTAATTTGTTTGCAGATGTCATCTGTTTTTTTTTTTTTTTTCTATGCTATGCTATGAAGTAATATATTTTTAATTGCACATGAAGTGTCCAGATACTTGTATTTAAGACATTGCAACATATAATTAGCAGAGAAAGAATGAAAATTATATTTGTTTATGTCATGTTGTTACTTTGATGAGCAATTAAAAAAGTAAAAAAATCTAATGATAAATATGTTTCCATGTGAACACTCTTTTAACACTCCTTTCACAGTTCCATCATGTCTCCCTGCACTCCTCTTCACTACATCTTCCTCTGGCTTTCATGAGACAAAGAGAATAACTAAGTAGATATAAGGATGAATATGCCCACTCTTTCCAAATGTAGCGTGGTCTATTTTTTTTTGTATATTTCATATCTTCCAAACTATATCATTATGAGCACCTTTAGTGTGAGTATTTTTAATATCATATTTGAGCCCTTTTATGATCTTTATGAATGAACTGCATTTCTTGAAAATAAAAAGTTTATAGACCCAAACAAACTGGCAATCTGTCTGTAAACTGCAAAGAATTGTGGTTAGTCAGTAAGTTGGTTTTGGCTGAAGCGGTTTGTGTTCAGAGCTATGGGAACATAATTAGCCTGGCAAGAATAAGAGATAGATTACATTTGTGTGTAAGAGAGAAAGAGAGAGAGAGTGCTGACCAAAGGTGCACAACATCCCTTTTGATAGGAGTGGTTCCTCTGTTCCTCTGTTGCTACAAGAGACAGATAAACAATTTTGACAGCAAAGCTTTGTGTTGTATCACAGGATAATCATGTACTTGGTTGCCAATTTGCCTGCTGTCTGGGACTCTGATACTTTCAAAATGTAAAAAAAATTTATAAGCACTGCAATGCATCAGATCAGGGTTGCACCAAAACACTGCAGAAGAAAACATGAACAGAGAACATAAAGCAGAAGAAAGAACAATTTTCAATGCCAATTAGAAACAAAATAAAGACATTTTCTGAATGATATAAAATAGGGCAGAATCTTAAGTTCCTCTTAAGGAGCTCGAGCTGCGTTGAAGCGCTACGGGGAATGCATCTAGCGTGAGCGACTCTGAATATCTTGTGTAATCAGCCTAATGGAAGAGCGTGACGTCACGGGCGGGGTGACGTAAGTGTCCATTAAGCTATAAAAGCAGGTGCTGCGCAGCTGGCATCAGCTTCGCGTCCTCAGCTAGCGCTCTGTATGTGAATGTCCTCAGTTTGTCTTGTGAGTCTTATTTACTGATGTCTGTCCAGTAGAGCTCTGAAACATGTCTAAGAGCAAGGTGAAAACCAAGCATTTAAAAGGCATGGTTACTCGCATGGTGGCCAAACTAAATATCGAATGGCCCGCCGAAAAGACATCCGAACCGCAGCGAAGCAAGCTTGATGAACGATTCCTGCGGGCGAGTCAACCACCTCCCAGCCGTGGCATTCCCTTTTTTCCCGATCTGCACAAAGAGATAGCCAGATCGAGGAAATGCCTGTTTTCAGCCCGCCTCTACATCCCCGCATCTGATTATCATGGCAATGTGGTGGGGATGGGAGAGCACGGCTATAGAGCGATGCCTCGGGTGGAACAGACGCTCGCGAGCTATCTGTCCCCCGGAGCTGCATCGTCTCTGAAGGCCCCGGCGTTGCCCTCCAAGCCGCTCAGAACAACCTCGGCATTGGTGGGCAAAGGGTATGCAGCAGCAGGGCAGGCTGGTGCGTGTCTGCACACCATGGCGGTGTTACAGATGTACCAAGCCGACCTGCTAAAAGAATTAGACGAGGGAGAGTAGATCAAGTCCTATGATTTTTCAAAGCTGAGACGGACCGTTGATCTCTCCCTCCGTGCCACCAAGGAGACCTATGGTGGCCGCGGAGAGACACTTAAGGCTGACCCTGTCCAAAATAAAAGAGCGGGACAGGGTCTGTCTTATGGACGCCCCGATCCAGCCTTCTGGCCTGTTCGGCGACGCTGTCAGTACTGTCGTCGACAGGTTTCAGGAAGCAAGCAAACAGGCAGCGGCGTTCCATAAGTTCTGGGCGGTAGATGCCCCAGAAGTAGCCAGCTTCTCATACATGGAGGCTCAAAAGCAGAGCGTCGCCTCTCGTGCTCCTCCGAGTCGGGAACGCTCTCGGCCGAGGACTTCTAAGCCCAAACAAGATCTTAGGGCAGTCATTGAAGCCAAGAAGTCGCCAGAAGGTCAGGACTTCAGAGGGCAGCCTCTGCTGGGGTACAGCGGCGTACACCGCATTACACGGTGCCCGTATCGCCTCAGCGCCCTCTGGGGGCCGGTCTGCCAACCCTGCCAGAGTTCCAGAGCGCAGTGGTTCCCAGCGAGCCTCGCTCTCAGTATCTTCTGCCCGCATGCGTAGCGTAGCTGAGACGCTCGCCGCCCCTTCGGGGGCCTCTTACACCAGAGGTCAGTCTCGAGAGACTGATTCCCTTAGTAGATTATTTAGCAGCATGGAAACTACTGCAAAAATGTATCTCAATGGGTACTGTGCACAGTAGATAAATGCTACCGTATTCAGTTTGGCTCCTCACCGCCGATATTCAACAGGGTTACTCCGAGGATAGTCGTCCCTGAGCAGGCTCTGGTTATGGAACAAGAAGTGAAAACCCTATTAGGGAAGGAGGCCATCGAGGTGGTCCTTCCTCAAGATAGGGAGTCCGGGTTCTACAGCCGGTATTTCATAGTTCCAAAGGAGGATGGGGGGCGTCCGATCATAGATCTGCGGGTCTTAAATCGATAAGTTATGAAACTGAAGTTCAAAATGCTCAAAGATGCAGAGACCGCCAACTTGACCCAGCTAACTGCCCAGTTGGTACAGTTCTGGAGTTTCTACAAGCCAGGTTCTCTGCAGGGTTGACCCACTCCACTCTGAAAGTTTACATGGTGGCCATTGCAGCCTACCATGTCCCTCTCGATGGTCAGTCTCTGGGAAGACACCCCTTAGTTACACGTTTCCTCCGTGGTGCGCTGAGGCTGAGACCTCCAGTACGGTCCTGTATTCCCCCATGGGACTTGGTTGTGGTGTTAGAGGCTCTTTGCAAAGCTCCATTCGAGCCGATACAAGATATTTCAGACAGACATCTGACCCTATTACCTCTCTGAGGATAGTAGGAGATCTACAGGCCCTCTCAGTGGCCCTTACTTATCTTGACTTTGCACCTGGCATGACCAAACATTCATATACCCTCGAGCGGGATATGTTCCTAAGGTTCCCTCTATCACACCACAACCTGTAGTGCTGCAGGCCTTCTGTCCTCCTCCCTTTCGGGAGCCCAACCAAGAGAAGCTAAATTGTATGTGTCCAGTTTTAGCACTGGACGCATACGTCCACAGAGCTGCCCTGTGGAGTAAATCGGACCAATTGCTTGTCTGCTATGGTCCCCCCAAGAGGGGCTTTCCAGCATCTAAGCAGAGTATTAGTCATTGGATAGCTGAGACTATTAACGCCACCTATGAGTCCTCTGGTCTTCCCCCGCTGTCGGGAGCCAAGGCTCACTATACACGGGTTATGGCGGCCTCCAAGGCCTTTCTAGCAGGTGTGTCCATATTGGACATCTGCAATGCTGCGGGGTGGTCCAGGCCTTCCACTTTTGCAAAATCCCATGGTTTAGATATGCCAGTCACTCCATGTGCTTCAGTCCTCTCGTCCTAAGCTGTGTTCTTCGGATACACACTAGGCAGGGATTTGGTAGTCTGGCAGCATTGGTACATCGTTCCCCGTAGCGCTTCGATGCAGCTCGAGTTCCTGAAGAGGAATGTCTCTAGGTTACGCATGTAACCATAGTTCCTCGAGGGAACGAGACGCTGCATCTCGATGCCATACCCCCGGCACCCCTGCCAGCGCTTGCTGGTACTCGAAGCTGATATATATATATATTTTCAAATATGAGAATAAATCAATCATTGACCCCATATTTATTAACTAAAAACGAAAATATTTATAATATATATATTTATTTAAAATATTATTAATATTGTATTATTTTCAAATATTTTCAAACAAAATTTATAATAAAATAAAAATTGTAATATTCAAATATAGCTTCTTTAAATTCTGCCGCTGGTGCGCTGTTCAGACTTCACAGTTAAATAAAAAGAGTGTTTTAATACACATGCATGTACTGATTTGTGAATGCTTGGGTTTGTTTGATCACAGCATATTCTCTAATTTAGGTGGAATGTTCCACTCCTGCCATTTCTGAGTAAATCTGAATTTAACATTTTGGCAATTTTAAATTCCTAAAGAAGTCTTAAGCTTTGTAGATCGCCAGCCAAGCGTGTACCGGCAGTACAGAGGGCAGCTCTGTAAAGAGAAGCCAGCAAGATACCTCACACACCCCATCAATGAGCTTTCCTACCCATACAATAATTTCCATTTAGCAAACTTCCTTCAAGGTATCCTGAGGGGTAGAATCCATTATCTCGCTTACACTGTGCAACACCTGATCAGAAGTCACAGTCAATCCAGAGTCCTACAGAATTCATCTGTTCAGACAGAACAATGAGTGGGCCTGAAAATCGGTGTGCTGCATCGCAAAAGAAACTTGCTTCTTGATCCTGGTGCTTTTTTGTGTGTTGACAGCTTGAAGTTAACATCAGAGCTGGAGTCAGTCTCTTTGATATATAAATATACAAATTGACAATCTGTTTAGGTGTTTCTCACGAAAAGATGATAGATTATTGAATCTTTTGTTCTGCTCTCAGAAGGATAAGAGTCATTTTGCCCCTATGAAATACAGAAAGTGGGTCATATGTTGGGATGAGCAATGGACTCATTTACACTTAGTTATTTCATGCATCTCGATCGTTTGGATTGCCATCTAACTAGTAAGCACAATCTGTTTATACAATCTGTCCACGTAAATGTGCAAAATTGTATTTGTAATATATAAATATGTGTGTGTGTGTGTGTGTGTGTGTG